>NC_133113.1:19832660-19857772 GCF_022965805.1 Primulina eburnea
CTTGGGTTGTCAGATTTTGACTGTATTATCGGTATCGATATGCTGACCAAGTACAGAGCGACAGTTGATTGTTTCCACAAGATAGTGAGATTCAGACCAGATATGGCTGAAGAGTGGAAATTTTACGGTAAGGGTTCTAGATCGAGAATTCCTTTAGTATCCGTATTATCTATGACTCGATTGTTACAGAATGGAGCAGAAGGGTTCCTTGTATATTCAGTAGATTTACTGAAGTCGAGTCCAGCATTGGCAGATCTGCCAGTGGTACGTGAGTTTGCTGACGTCTTCCCAGATGAAATCCCGGGGTTACCTCCAGTTAGAGAGATAGACTTCAGCATTGAACTGATGCCAGGTACAGTACCGATTTCTAGAGCTCCGTACAGAATGGCACCAGTTGAACTGAAAGAATTGAAGGATCAGCTGGAAGATTTACTGGCCAAGGGGTACATCAGACCGAGTGTGTCTCCTTGGGGTGCTCCAGTATTGTTTGTAAGGAAAAAAGATGGTTCGATGAGACTCTGCATCGACTATCGGCAACTGAACAAGGCAACGGTAAAGAATAAATATCCTTTGCCTCGTATAGATGATTTATTCGATCAGTTGCAGGGTTCTTCAGTATATTCCAAGATCGATTTTGAGATCGGGATATCATCAGCTGAGAGTCAGAGATTCTGATATCTCAAAGACAGCATTCAGAACCAAGTATGGGCACTATGAATTATTGTCATGCCGTTTGGTCTGACGAATGCTCCAGCTGTATTCATGGGATTGATGAACCGTATCTTCCAGAAATATCTCGATGATTTTGTGATTATTTTCATCGATGATATTTTGATTTATTCAAAGAATATGAGTGAGCATGCTGAGCATTTAAGAACTGTGTTGCGAATTCTAAGGGCTGAGAAGTTATATGCTAAACTGTCGAAATGTGAGTTTTGGCTAAGACAGATAGTATTTCTGGGTCATATTATATCAGGAGATGGTATATCAGTTGATCCCAGTAAAGTGGAAGCCGTGATTTCTTGGCCAAGACCGACATCAGTACCTGAAATTCGCAGTTTTATGGGTTTAGCGGGATACTACCGTCGTTTCATTAAAGATTTCTCGAGTATAGCTAAACCAATTACTCAGCTGACTCAGAAGAATGCTCCATTTGTTTGGTCTGAAGAATGTGAGACCAGTTTTCTGGAGTTGAAAAAGAGGTTGACCAGTGCACCGGTGTTGACTATTCCCTCCGGTACTGGTGATTTTGTGGTTTATTGCGACGCTTCTCACAGAGGGTTGGGATGTGTGCTGATGCAACGAGGGCATGTTATTGCCTATGCCTCAAGACAGCTTAAACCACATGAGACTCGTTATCCAATTCACGATCTAGAATTGGCAGCCATTGTCTTTGCATTAAAGATATGGCGACATTACCTTTACGGTGAAAAGTTTGAGATATATTCTGATCATAAGAGTTTGAAATATCTGTTTTCACAATCTGAATTGAATATGAGACAGCGAAGATGGCTTGATTTGCTTAAAGATTTTGATTGTGAAATCAAATACTATCCAGGAAAGTCTAACGCAGCAGCTGATGCACTAAGTCGAAAGGTATGTTCTTTATCCTTATCGACGATTGGTGTTTCAAATTTGATAGAAGACTGCTGTTTGTCTGGATTAGCATTTGACACAGATTATAGACCGTTGAGACTTTGTACGGTGCAAGTAGAACCAGAGCTGATTATGAGAATTAAGGCAGCTCAGCGAAGTGATCAGAATGTACAGAAATCAGTATCGATGGTTAGAGCAGGACATCGATCAGAGTATCAGGTACGTGATAATGTTTTGTATGTGAATAATCGGCTGGTTGTGCCGAATGTTTCAGATTTGAGACGACAGATACTGTCAGAAGCGCACAACAGTCGATTCAGCATTCATCCTGGTGGCAGAAAGATGTATAACGACTTGAAAAGACAGTTCTGGTGGAAACAAATGAAGACTGACATTGCCGAATTTGTTTCCAAATGTCTGAATTGCCAACAGGTGAAAGCAGAAAGAAAGAAACCCGGAGGATTATTACAGAGTTTGTCCATTCCTGAATGGAAATGAGATCATATTTCCATGGATTTTGTGACGCAACTGCCGCGTTCCTCCAAAGGTTGTGATGCGATTTGGGTCGTGATTGACAGATTGACCAAATCCGCATGTTTTATACCGTACAAGATGACGTACAGATTTGACCAGATGGCAGAGATCTATGTCAGAGAAGTGGACAGATTGCATGGAGTGCCGAAGTCAATCGTATCAGATCGTGATCCTCGATTTACTTCGCACTTCTGGCAGAGTTTGCAGCAGGCTCTCGGTACGAAGTTACATCTGAGTACCGCATACCATCCACAGACCGACGGACAGTCAGAGCGGACTATCCAGACATTGGAGGATATGCTGAGAGCAGTAGTGCTAGATTTTAGCACTAATTGGCAAGATGCAGTGCCTCTTTGCGAGTTTTCGTACAACAACAGCTATCAGACGAGTATTGAGATGGCTCCTTTTGAAGCGTTGTACGGAAAGAAGTGTAGATCCCCTCTCTATTGGGATGATATCTCTGAAGTGCCTGAAACTGGACCAGATATGATCAGAGATATGACAGAAAAAGTGAAGCTAATTAGAAAGAAAATGAAGGCAGCACAAGACAGACAGGCCAAATATGCCAATGTTCGACGTAGACCATTGGTATTTGACGTAGGAGACCGAATATTTTTGATGATTTCACCTTTCAGAGGAGTTGTCAGATTTGGCAAGAAAGGAAAATTGTCTCCACGATACATCGGGCCTTACGAGATTCTCGAGAAGATAGGAGATCGTGCCTATCGACTCGCTTTACCGCCTTCATTATCTGGGATACATGATGTCTTTCATGTATCGTTATTAAGGAAATATCTTCCTGATGCTTCACACGCTATTCAACCAGACGAGGCCGAGCTGGATGAAACGTTGAGCTATGTTGAAAAACCGATTCAGATCATTGATCGCAAAGAAAAACAGCTCAGAACAAAGACAATTCCACTTGTGAAAGTGCAATGGACTCGTCATGGTGTAGAAGAAGCCACCTGGGAAACTGAGTCCGATATGAGACAAGAATTCCCAGAGTTGTTCCGATAATTGTAAATTTGTTTATACAGTTTGTATACACTCCTTATTGATATGATTGAATGCCTGTGATTTCGAGGACGAAATCATATCTTAGGGGAGGAGAAATGTAATGCCCTAGATTTTATATCATATTAAGCAAAGATTATTGAAGTTGAATTGATATAATTATAGACGGGCTATTACGAGCTCAGATTGGCCAAACAATTAAATTATTCAACTTCGGGACAGAAGTGTTGGCGCCCGAGCGGTAAAGATCGACCGCCCGAGCGCCAGTGTTCATCAAATATATGTCGCGGGCAGAAGATGTGGCGCCCGGGCGGTAGTTTTGACCGCCCGAGCGCCAAGGGTGCAATTTGAAATCGCTTGGGCAGAAAGTTCCGCGCTCGAGCGGTACTTTATTACCGCCCAAGCGCCGACCCAATTTTAAGAAAATAAGACACGTTGCAGAATCATGCAAGTTCAGATATATATATATACGAATTTCTTCCTTCAGAAATAGAGGAAACGAAGAAAGGGGAAAAGAATAGTTTCAGAAAATCCTTACGCCTTTTTATTTCAATCCGTCCGTTAGATTTTAGATCCGACTTCGGCACTGTGTTCCTAGCAACGTAGACTACAACTGGACGTAAGTTTTACTACGTTTTAACATGTTTTGAAATTATGATGTTGTTAGAATTGAGTACACGTCATATATGTTGTTCTTGACATGTTAGACAGCGTAGAATCGAAGTCAGATTAAGAAACGGACTGAATATGGAATTGTTATTATTTTCAGAATGAAATTGACTGAGATGTGATATCAGATTTGTACAGGGATTGATTATAAATTATTAGAACTGGTATATACTGGTTTGGTATCGCCGGTATCGCAGGATTGTACTGTTGTACTATCAGAATTTGATAAAACAGAGATGTTGTGATTTGATTAGAATATTGATAAAGAATATATTGGTATTGTCATTGCCAGATTGAAAAGTGACAGACTTTGAGTCGAGACTTTGATTGTATCAGCGTGACAGCAAGAAAGGTATAAATAAATGTTGATTCGGGATTGCACAACTCGAGTTAGGTTTAACTTGAGTTTTCCTAAATCACATACTTTATGTTATTGCATTGATATTTGCAGATTATCAGATTGATATGTTAATGTATTGACTTAGAACAGAGTCAGAGTCCGAGTCTAGGGCAGACAGCCTAGCTAGGGCAGAACCGCCGAGTCTTTCTCAGAACCGATAAGACTCTAGACTTACGGTGTATCGATGAGCTTCAGATGTAGATCGACGTCTATCTCAGACACACTCGATACAGCATACCAAAGTCTAAATTAGATTGGGATCCCTAGATTTGAGATAAGATAAAATTAGATCACGAGTCATTAATTCATGTAATCAGAGCAGATACATGTTTTGATGTTTGTTTATGCTTTTATATACGTTTTATATGATTGCATTTAATACATTGTTTATACTGGGATATTTATATCTCACCGGAGTTATCCGGTTGTTGTCTTGTTTGTATGTGTGCATGACAACAGGTGGGACAGGTACAGGGTCACAGAGGTGAAGACAGATCGAGATTAGAGTGGTGATACCGGACTTGGACTAGAGTTAGGGTTTAAACACTTGATAGTAGTTGTTGAACCTGAGTATGTATGATTGTATATTTTATCAGACTTGTACTTTTATACTGATATGTATAGGAGTTTGATTCCATTACCTTCCGCATTTAAAAAAAAAAAAAAAAATTTTAGACCCTGATTATTATAATTGATTTTGTCTCAATGACGATTAAGAACATGATTAGCGTCCGGGTCCCCACAACTCAAGGAGTTGAACTTATAATTTAAATATTAAATTCAAATGTTGAATTTATAATTGATTTAGTTTATTAAACTCAAAAGTTGGGTTTATTAAATATTAAATTTCGGAGATTATAAAATTCAAGGAGTTGAATTTATAATTTTAATAATAAATTCAAATGTTGAATTTATTATGAATTTAATTTATTAAACTCAAAAGTTGAGTTTATTAAATATTAAATTAAATATGATGGGAGATATGTTTAATGGGCTTGTAGGAGTACAAGTCCAACATATTAAATTATTAAAGTTCTTAATGGACTTTAATATAATTAATTAAACGTGTCCATTTAATTAACAAAGCCCATTGGATTTAATTAAGAAACCTAAATCCATAATTATGGAAATTAGGTCAAATACTCTTGTTTTTAATATATAAATAAAAAGGTGGTAGCCTCCCAGTCTCCCAATTTTTGTGACTCACGAGAATTGCTTAAAAATTCCTCCAAAATTTTGGCCAACTTTTCAGAAAAGGAGATTTGAGTCTCTCTCAAATTTTAAATCTCCAACGTAAAAACTTCTCCCAATTTTCTAGTGCAAATTGGAAGAGGAACAATCTTTCCAGTCGTGGACCGGATTAGGAGATCGAAGAAAGTTCGTAGGGATTTACAACATGAGCTACGTCCGCTAATACCGGAGTAGTTTAATGAATTTATACAGCTCTTCAACCTTCAATATCTGCAATAGTGATGTACTTAATATATTGCTTTCCTTAAATTCCTGTATACATATGCGTGCCTGACAATGTTTGCAATCAATGAGGTGGAATAATGCATTGATTTTTTTTACATGTATCAAGTGCCTATATATACAATTGTATATATATGCTAATGGTTGACATACCTCTGCAGGGGAAGATGCCAAGTTCTATTAAAAAAAAATGGAGGCTAAAATCAGAGATCTTTCCTAACTCTGAACTCACGAAACTGTTGTACAAAGATCTATCTGGAGAAGAAAAGATTGCAGCACATGACTTCTTTCTGACCCTGGAAGCCTGTAATACAGTGGAAACAACGACACATCTTTAGGCATTATATGAAATTTGACACTAACAGATGGATTAATTTTCCACAAGCTCAATCGTTCCTTAACATACTAAAAAAGCGAAATGTCCATCAAGAAACGTACTTCAAAGTTTAACAGAAGAGGCACTTGAGTTTCCTTCAGTTTTGCAGCTATAGAAAGACAAGCGACAGCAGCCAGTTGACTGATCCATGGGTTAACCAGTCATGACAGTGAACCCGTAATGGGCAATCACCTTCAACATCCATTCAACAACCTCATTTTTTTCCGTATCCAAAAACCCATCAGACTTAAGCAAGCACAAGATAGAGTAAGTGCATAACAAACTTAAGCCATACAATAAAGCAACAAAATTATGATCCAAACATTCAACTCTAGTAAGACAACTCTGTCATTGTTGCTAGATCATAATTAGAATAGACAAAAATGTATTATTGGAAAAAAAAAAATGCCAAGTTATATGATTCCCAAAAACATTATTAAAGCAACCCGTATATTACAAATTTCTGTCTAGAATCTCCTTGTAGACAACATTTTTTGTTCGAGTGTCATCTGTGTCTCGGATTGCATCCGGTCGAATCAATACTTTTGTAGTTTCCCTCGAAGTGCCTCTGGATAATGCAACATATAATTGTCCATGAGAAAAAATAGGATGAGGCAAGTATACTCCAACATTAGGTATTGTTTGACCTTGAGCTTTGTTAATTGTCATTGCAAAACAAAGCCTGATTGGGAACTGTTTTCTTCGAAACTGAAAATGATATCCTTCATTTTCAGTAGGAGATAATGGAATTCGAGGAATGAATACTTGTTTGCCAGTGTGTTGACCAATAGTGATTTTTGCATAAATAACATTGTTTTCAAATGATCTGCAAACCATTCTAGTCCCATTGCACAAACCATCTGAAGGGTCTAGATTTTGTAGCAACATAACAGTGCAATTAATTTTCAGGACCAAGCGATGAGGAGGCATTCCATTCGGGGTTAATGAATTTAGAAATTCTTGTGGATAAAAATTATGAGAATCATCCATTGCCTCATCGAAGCTTGTAAATACTCGAGATTCTCCAGGAAACATCTGAATTATTTTCTCATTTAGGTGATCCACGTACTCATTCTTTGATGCAAGAATTGCCCGATTAGTGATATAAGTAGCAGAATGACAATTTTTTTCCAATTCTGGAAAAATTTCATCGATCAATTTTTTCTCTGAAGCCTCTTCATCATCATCATCAAATTTTATGAGCATCTCATCAAGAATCTTAACATTACCTTCATTATCAGTAGCTTCAGTTCCATTACCAATACGAAGCAAAAACTCGCAAAAAATGGGATCTGTTTTTGCTCTCATATTCACAGACAAAGTTAGTTGGGTCATTTCCGAGAATAAATAAGATTTCACCAAACTTGCATTGATTGTTTCTTGGATTGTAGCTTTTGGAAGTACAGGCAAAACTTGCATAAAATCCCCACCTAGAACAACCACTTTTCCACCAAGGTGCTTATCAATTCCAGTTATGTCTTGTAGACTTCGATCTACTGCTTCGATTGCTGTTTTTTTTGCCATTGGTGCTTCATCCCAAATAATTAAATGAGTGCGCCGTAACAATTCTGCAAGAGCACTTTGTTTTGCTATTGTGCAGTAACTCTCCTCATGTAAATCAATTGGAATTTTAAAGCGGGAATGAGCCGTTCGTCCACCTGGTAATATTGAAGCTGCAACTCCTGAAGTTGCTGTAGCTAGAGCAATCATTTTATTTTTTCTGACTTCTGCAAGCAGTGCTCTATATAAAAATGTCTTTCCAGTTCCTCCAGGTCCGTTAACAAAAAACAAGCCACCATTTCCCTTGTTTACAGACTCCAGAATTTTTCGAAATGCTTCATGTTGGCCACTATTCAACTTGAACTGTGCCAAATAATCATCTTCTGAGATTTGTATTGACGTTTCTTCTTCTATCTCTCTGAAAATTGGTATATTGCATTGATTCATGTCGAGAGATATTTGTGGGAGATCAAAAGCACCAATGTGTTTTCCCATGCTTTCCAAAATTATTTTTATACTTTGAAGTGTTTTTGAGACTATTAACTCTTTGTTTTGACTAAACTCTTTTTGGTAATCCTCAGACATTGCTTCTAAGTATGAATCCCATAACAATCTCACGTTAACTGGTCCACAATACACTAAAAGTGTTGCAAATAATCTCCGCAAAGCATGTGGCATTTGGAAGGTAACAGCTTCATTCAAACATTCAAGAGTACTTTGGTCAGATTCAAGTAATCCCCTTTTTTGTGCTGATTCTTTGAAAGTAACACAATTATTTCCATTAACTATTAGCAAATCATCAAAAGAAGTGGGTCCTCTTACATGATTTAGTAGAAGTCTCAAATAGTACATTTCTCCTTCGTTGGGATTTGCTGCATTTACGCGACCAATAACTTTTCTTTTCTTCCTTTCGTACCAGCATTTACTTTGGTTATCCCAAACATAATATTCAGGAAACTCTGTATAGAACAATGTTACTGCCTTTGTGCTAACTGAGCAAGTATGGAAAAATTCAGTTAACATTGTTTTCGAGTTGTAATCTTGCCGCAAAACATAATCCAAACTTTGATTTTTCCAAAACGTCACACAATATTTTTTTGGCAAATGTAGTGCTAAATTAATAACAGCCGGAGACATTTCATTTAAGTCAAACTCAAAAATTCTCCACAATGCTTCTTGTGCGGATACCCATCTTGCATCTTGGAAATTTCTTATTTCACCTATAGTACCGGGTTCATTTCCTGACGCAATGTGTACGGCAATTTTGTCATGACCTTTGTAAATATACTTATAAAGATATTTAATTACAGTCAAGCCTGAACAAATTTCAACATTTATGTGGCAATCATATCTCAAAAGAAGGTAAGGATTGTAGGGAACCACCCATTGATTATTTAATTTAGCTCTTCTTATATCTACTGTCCGGCCATCGTTTCTTCTTCGGTAAATAGCATAGCCATCTTCACCTTGAACGGTTTTTTCGCAAAACTTTCGTGGATAATGACTCTTACATTGTCCGGCAATCATGCAAGAGTTTGTTCTATTCAAATATCCACAAGGTCCATGCATCATATGCTGCGTTACAAGGTCAAATAACCTTGGATTTTTATCTTTGTTAGGTAATTCAGCCGAAACATAATCATCGAATTGATCAGCACTGTTTATCTTATATGATTTCTTCAAGATTATCAACATGTGGATATAGGGCAAACCTCTTTTTTGGAATTCAACTACGTAAACATAAGCAGCAACCATTCCAAACATTGCTTTATGAATTATTTCTTTTTCAAGTCTTGGACCTTTGATCGAAAAACTCTAGCTGTCAAATCGGGCCGATCTTGAGGTTGTTGACTGCCCATTAAGTTATCTGTAATTTCTTTCCACTTTGGATTACAAGTCATTGTTATAAAGAGATCCGGTTTTCCAAACCTTCTTACCAATGCCATTGCATCTAAATATCTTTTTCGCATGTCTCTTGGACCTCCAATGAACGATGCAGGAAGAACAATTCTCTTTCCAATTTCACTTCCTCTTGTTTCTCCACAATTGACACTATCCACAATGCCTTGATAATACTCAGATCTCAATTCAGCTTGATTGTTTCTGCAATAATCCAAGCGTGTTGTTTCAAGTTTGATGTACATATCAACTGCATATTGTTGCAACAATCTTCTCGCATATAAAAGAACGGATGGATTCTGATTTCTTATCTGAAATTTGTAACAATAGTACTCTCGGCAAGAAACCATCCTGTTGTTATTGCTTCTAACAGCTGTAAAGATAATAAACATGCTTTTAAAAATCTGTGTATAAGAAATATATGAGCATGGAACAATATCAAATTTAGAAAACCACAATTAAAATTCAAATACATAGTTGAACTAAGATTCCCTTCAAATAATTTTTAAGTAACTCAATAGTGACCGTAAAATTTCTTCAATAAACATCTAAAACAAATACAATGAAATTTTTTGTATGGGAAATATGAGAAAAATACCTCTCTGTTCCGTTTCAATAATAGATTCCACGGAGGAAAAATTTGTTGGATTCACAATTTCATGATGTGACTGGAGAACAATACTTGCATCCTTAAATTTCGGAATGTTCTGGTGCCATCCATTTTCTCCATTTGGAAAAAGAAGTGGATATTGCAGGGGATCATAGCAACCAAAATAATGCTTTATTATGTGTTTATGTCCATCAGTCCCATGAAGTATTATGTCCCTATCATATGGAATGTCAGGATTATTTCCCTCTACCCAAATAGCAGCAACTTGATCAGCTGTAGGATGGTTGTAGCAACGCTGATCTACTCCAGCATTCTTGCATATTTGAAGTGTTACGTCTTTAATAGAAGGAAAATCATTTATTCGTTGCAATAATTCTGCGTATGGATTTTTTTTCATTACATCGATCAATAGCTTCATAGTATCTTCACAAATATCACCATTGTCGAATACACCCATCCTATTAGTCAATTCGTTGCAGCTATCCCAAAAATACAGTTGGAAATGAGATGGTTTTCCTTCACGAGGACTTAAAGGTGGGAGTGTATGGAATACTTGTCCTAAAAATCTAAATGTGTAGTTTCCACGTCTCGAAGAAGCAAGATTAGTATCCATTTTAACTCCAAAAGACGTGAATGAAAATATACTGTTATATACTCTGATTCTTTTGCGAAAATCCTCTGATTTTTGAGATTGTGCGTCGGTAAATAGTAAAAATAATTCATGTGGAATTGTAGTGGCTGCTAATCTGATTTTTCCATTATCACAGCAGAACGTGGGGCTCTCAAATTCAAATTTTTTAGCCCCGCAGTGATGACACAAGAGCATTGAATTTATTTCACGTAATCCTATTGTTCCTACATGTCATGGGCAAGGGAAAAATATAATTATATGATAATTCCATAAAACATAAGAATGTATAAATAAATTTGGTAGTGGATTCATCAGGGCATGAATGATAAACAATTATTTCTTGTACCTTGATGTTTAATAGCTGCGAGTAACGTGACATTATCTTTCTCTTTTCTTTTTTTTTTTGGGCTCTAATGCATTCTCTGAATGTTTGTCCACCGACTTGTCTTTGTCTGAAGCATTTTCTGGAAATAAGTCTTTAAATATTATAGTCAGCTGCATGAATTTAAAAAACGATGTAACGGGAAAATTTACTACATGTTATACGTATCATAAAAAAATACCTTGAGACACTTGTTTTTTTTGCACGTCATCGGCAAGCATAGAGCTATTATCATCATATAATACCCTATTCATATAATAAATAAAGGAAAATAAATTTTATGGTAGATATATATTATAGTATAATTAATAGTCGAAATTAAGAGGTAGAAGATAGATTTTCGTCTCATTTCAAACTTGCACATCGAAAATGGAACGACATTGAAATCTAATTACGAGCGTAATTTTTTTTCCCTTAAATAATTTTGACAAGATAAAGTACAATTTAACGATATAACAATTTATCACAATGGGGAAAACAATGATGAAATGAAGTTTGGAATACCTGCTTGACTTGTAACCTCTTTCTTTCCTTTTCTTTCTTGGTTCAGAAGTGTTCTCAGTCCTTATTATGCCTTTTGCGGCACTTGTTGCACATGGATTTAATATTAATACAGTTGACGATATCAAGTATAAAACACGAGGATACTAATATTTTTATGCAATCGGTGAGGCTCATAATAGCATATAAAGAAAAAAATTATACCTTGGTAGTTTATTTCTGATGGCATATTAGCGATAGATTTAGAGCTATTACTTTCGAATAACAACCTGTTGATAAAAATAAAAATAATTTTGGAATATTATATCGTATGACAAAAAAAATAAAAAAACTAAATACGCCTTGAGAAAAATGTTAAATGTAAACCTTTTGGATGAGGTAAGCGAAGGTGTTCGGCCCATGTTGAAATTTTCTGTGGATGGGCAAATTGGGATTAATTGATGAGAAAATTGGAGTTGCCTAATTAATTGAAATAAATCAGTTATATGTAGGAGGAAATAAAATACTACTTATCAACATTCAAATCAATCTACATATATAAACTGGAACACTGGAATAGATCAATGTTGAAAAAAACACAGTTGTTTAAATCACGTTTATGAGCCGAACAAAATCGAGAAAATTAGTAGATTTCATGTTTTACATTATAAAAAAAATTCACTAATCGGTATTTCTTCAATCCTAATGGTCACCCCACTGCGCAATTAATTAATTAATAGTAGTGCTCCCACACAAGAAAGCTATAATTGGTCATCCTAATGTCAATATAGTGAAATTAATCAAACAATGCCAAAAAATCACTAAGACGTATTTCTTCAACTCTAATGGTACCACTGCTCAATAAATACTCATTCACACTTTTAATTAGGAGATTAATTTATTAATAGTAATGTAGCCACACAAGGAAGCTGTACTTGGGCATCCTAATGTCAATATAAGAGGCTTTTGCTTGAAGTGAAATTAATCAAACAATGCTTGGACAGCCTAATTTCTGTTGTTTGAAGCATAAAAAAAATAAAAATTAACCCAGACATCATGGAACGTACCGGGTATCACCAAGTTTCCACCACGGACGGAGAGTAGTCGGTATGGTTTAGGAGAGACAGTTTCGATTTGGGTTTACGGTTGGAAGAGAGTCGATATCATAGTTTAGATATTAAATAATTAACTGTATTTGATTGGAAACAGAAACAGATTGTGAGAGGTGAAATGAAATAGTGTAGGAGTTTCGAGAGGGGGAAAGGAAAAGGGAAAGTGGGGGTGGGATGGAAGAACCGTATGGGAATCGTTGTTTTGAATTAAAATAATGAGGGTGAAAGTGTAAATTCACAATAAGAGGGGAAAAATTAAGAGTGATTTAAGGGTGAAAGTGTAAATTCACAATTATTGATGTAAATACTCATTCACACTTTTAAATAGGAGATAGATTATGTTTCAAATTTTGATTTATATCTAATATCTGCTTCATGCTTTAGATTGATTATATGATTGCATGTTCGTTGATTTATATTCTCACCGGAATTATCCGGCTGTTGTCGCGTTTGTATTTGTGCATGACAACAGTTGGGACAGGATCAGGGTCGAGGAGATGACGAGAGATCAGGATTAGAGTGGAGACCACGGACTTTGATGTTGCTGTAAATAGGGTTTGAACTCTTGATAGCTAGTTGTCGAACTTTAGTTTGTATTGAGTGTATGCTATACAGGACTTGTACCTTATGTTATACTGATATGTATAATAGTATGATTTCCATTATGTTCCGCATTTTAAAAAAAAAAATTAGACCCTGTTTATTATAATCCATTAAATTATCCCAATGACGATTATGAACTTGATTAGCGTCCGAGTCCCCACAGACTGTAAAAGCGTTTGTAACTAAGAGTTTAAGTTTTGGCAGTGTTAAGTCCAGTGGGTCAGTACAAGTCTTGAATTTGATCAAAGTCTTTTAGTGGATATCCTATCTTCGTGATAAAAGGGGTGACGTAGGAGTTATTCAAGTCTCCGAACATCCAGAAACAATTGTGTTCTTTTACTTTAGTTATTATATTTCAGTTAGATATTCTATCTTTCAGTCAGTTCATATTCCGCAACTGTTTTCTTCAGTATAACTGATTGTCATTGACTGACGTGATACCTAGAGTCAGTTTGTAACAGAACTGAATCCAAATCTTCGAAGAGAATATAAAATTCGTGAAGTATTTATTCAACCCCCCTTCTAAACACTTTTCATCCATCTAACCGATCCTTTCAAGTGGTATCAGAGCAGTTGTATCTCGTCTCAGAATATATTACTCAAACTGTTCAGTATGTCTTCTTTTAACAAGATCCCAATGTTTTCCAGAGTGAACTTTGACGACTGGAAAATAAGAATGCAGGCTCACTTAGCTGCACAAGATGATGATATTTGGTACGTCATAACTGACGGACCCATGAAGATTGTGAAAGCCAACACAGTTGTTGCCATTAATGATGGGCACCTCATCGTATAGAAAAGCCTAGAGAAGAATGGACGATAGAGGATAAAAGAAAAGCCAATTTGGATAATGTGGCAAAGGACATACTATACAAGAAGCTGGATAAAGTAACCTTCAGAAAAATCAAAATGTGCAAGACAGCCAAAGAGATTTGGGAGAAGTTGATCCAGCTTTGTGAAGGGAACAAACAAACCAAAGAAAACAAACTTTTTGTTGTTGTTCAGAAGTTTGGCACTATCAAAATGATAGTTGGTGAAACGATGCATGAATATGATGAAAGAACCAACTGCATCATCAATGAATTAAATGTACTTAGAAAAGTGTACACAAACAAAGAAGTTGCATTGAAGGTAATCAGAGGTCTTCCCAAGGAGTGGGACGTGAAGACCATATGAATGAGGGAATCCAAGGATCTGAACAAAGTTGAGCTTCATGATCTATTTGCTGATTTGAAAGCTTACGAGTTTGAGCTGCAAACTCGAGAAGGAGAATCTTCTACTCCAGCAGTCACGACTTCCTTAGCTGCTGTTAAAACAGAACCAACTGGTTTAGTTGAAAAAGCTGCCGATCAACTTAGCAATGATGCCATGTCATTGTTCATCAAAAAGTTCGGAAGATTTATGAGGAAAAATCAGGGAAATTTTTAGAATAAATATCAAAGAAGCAATCCCAAGGAAGAATCAAACGCTTGCTACAACTGTGGCAAACTAGGTCACTTCATTGCTGACTGTACCAAACCAAAGAAAGACAGTCAAGGCTCAACTGAAAGAAGAAAGAAACCATATGAGCACAAAAAGAGATCCAAGGATGATAAGAAGTTCTCTAGGAAGAAGCATGAAGTGCTCTTGGCTAAAGAAAGAAAATCAAAATGGGTAAAAACTGACAGCGAGGGGTCAGAACCAAAAACTTCATGCACTTCCAGTGACAGTGAAGAGGAAGTGAAATGTTTGATGGCTGGTGATACAGAACTGGAGTCCAGCAGTCAACGGGTATTTGACTTTAACTCAACTGATTTTACCAGAGAAGAACTTATTTCAACTCTCCATGATATGGTTAGTGAGTATCATAAGCTTGCCTTATCATTTGGAAAGGCTAAAGCAAAGCAAACTGATCCTATAGACAATAAGACTAAAACTGATGAATCAGTTGATATGTTGAGTCTGAAAAAGGAGATTTCTGAACTCAATACTGAAAGAATCAAGGATCAATTAATGATTCAAAAGTTAATGCTTGAAAATTCAAAGCAAACTGAGCTTATTCAGGCTTGGAACAAATCATCTGTTGCATTGACTGATATACAGAACTCACAGAAATCACTTACTGATAAAACTGGTTTAGGGTTCAGTAACCAAGATGAAATGTCTCCCAAAGATACTCGACCAAAACTGAATATGAATAAAGCGAAATACATTCACTTTGTCAAATCAGTTATGGTACAAGAACAAGCAGAGCCAAGTAAACTGGTTGAACAGCCAACTGAAATTATGAACAAGGGCAAAAGATGTGGTATTGGTTATAGCCCAAAAGTGGTAACTGATTTACGCAGTCAGCCACCAAAAAGCTTTAGCAAAAATTATTCAAATGGCTACTCCAATTACTATAACAGGAAGCCAGTTCAGAAAAGATATTGGCTGAACAATCAGTGGAAAAAGGACAAATCACATGTTGTATCTTCTGCACACTATACACCAAGCACACACAGATCAGGAAAGACCATCTGGAATACAGCAACTGGACGGTCAGTTAGACTGATCCAAGTCTGGATTCCTAAAGGACTAATCAATTTTGGACCCAAATAGAAAAGGGTACCAGAATCTTATCTTGTGTGTGATTGCAGGTAATAGGTACAAGCATTGAATCAATATGGTACTTGGATAGTGGATGCTGACGACACATGACAGGAGAGTCAAACTTGTTATCTCAACTGGTTAAGTATACTGGACCAAACATCTGTTTTGGAGATAATTCGAAAGGTAAAACTGTGGGTGAGGGTAAGCTTATCCATGGTAACTTTATCGTTAATGATGTTTTATTAGTTGAGAATCTCATGTATAATCTGATTAGCATCAGTCAATTATGCGATAGTGGATTCTCAGTTCAGTTTGACAAACATTCTTGTTCAGTCAAATGCTCAACTAATGAGGTCATCCTAACTGGAAAACGGTGTAGAAATACATACAAAGTTAGTTGGAATGATCAACCTTATGCACCAGTATGTTTAGTTGCTTCAAAATTTTCTCAAAACAGGTTGTGGCATAAGAGGTTAAACCACCTGAATTTCAAATCTATTGCATATCTGAGTAACCACAATCTTGTCACTGGTTTGCCCAAAATGGATTTTATCAAAGACAAAATTTGTCCAGAATGTCAGTTTGGTAAACAAATAAAATCTTTTTTAAAAACAAGGGCCATAAATCCTCTTACCGATTCTTAGAGCTGTGGCACATGGATCTATTTGGTCCAATACCGGTCATGAGCTTAGGGGGAATGAAATACACCTTGGTGGTTTTAGACGATTTTTCAAGATTTACTTGGGTTATTTTTCTCAAGACAAAAGACCAAACTGCTGCACAACTGATCAAGCTTTTCAAAAGATTATTAAATGAAAAATCAGTTGGTATTGATAGAATCAGATCCGATCGAGGAACTGAATTCATCAATAAAATTCTTTAAATTTTTTAGAAAATACTGGAATTAAGCATGAGCTCTCAGCAGCTAGAACTCCTCAGCAAAATGGTGTAGCTAAGAGGAGAAATCGGACTCTTAAAGAAGCTGCTATAACAATGCTTGCTGATTCGGGTATTTCTCAAAGATTTTGGGCAGAGGCATTAAACACTGCGTGTTATACTCAGAACAAATCAATGATTAATAAGAATCATATGAAAACACCTTATGAGATCTGGCATGGAAGAAAAAGTGTGGTTTCATACTTCAAAATATTCGGCTACAGATGTTTCATTCTTGACAATGGCAAAAATTATTTAAAAACTTTTGATGCAAAATCTGCAGAGAGAATATTTCTTGGATATTCTTCCGTGAGCAAAGCTTATAGAGTTTTTAATAAAAACTCTTTGAATGTTGAAGAATCTATCCATGTTGTTTTTGAAGAAACTGTACTAACTGATAAGCCAACTGATCCAGTTGAGCTAGTGGATAGATTTACAGATATCAGTTTGGAGGATGATGATGAAGAAGACAATCATATCAATCAAAACAACCTCCAAACACCTGAACCAGAAGTATTAGATCAACCAGCTGAACCAGAAGTTGTTCCTAACGATCAGTTGATAGAGCAAACAAATGATATTCAGTTACCAACTGAAACCACTCCAACTGAAACTGAAAAAATTCAGTTTTCCACAGAGAGCAGTTGCTGACTTAGAAGCAATGAATGCTGAACTCAGATGGAAGAAATCACATCCTCCAGAAATGGTGATAGGTAATCCATCTGATCCGGTGAGAACAAGAAATCAGATGCTCAATCTATTTATTCACTCAGCTTTTGTATCACAACTGGAACCAAAGAAAGCTGATGAAGCTCTTGCTGATCCAAACTGGATAAATGCAATGCAAAAGAGCTAAATCAATTTATCCATAACAATGTCTGGAACCTAGTTCCAAGACCAGTTTCAAAAACTGTTATAGGTACAAAATGGGTTTTCAGGAACAAATTGAATGAAGATGGTTCAGTTGTGCGCAACAAAGCAAGGCTAGTAGAACAAGGTTATAGGCAAGAAGAAGGAATTGACTACGATGAGACATATGCACCAGTTGCAAGACTGGAGGCAATCAGAATATTCCTTGCCTATGCTTCATTCAAAACTTCAAAGTTTACCAGATTGACGTAAAGAGTGCATTTCTGAATGGCCAGTTTCAGGAAGAAGTATACGTTGAACAACCTCCGGTTTTATCAATCATCACCTTCCTGATCATGTCTACCATTTGAACAAAATCTTATATGGTCTTAAGCAAGCTCCAAGAGCTTGGTATGACAATCTTTCAAAATTTATAACTGATCACGATTTTTCTGTTGGATCAGTTGACAAGACTTTGTTCAAATTCTCCAAGAATGATCATATTCTACTCGTTCAAATTTATGTTGATGACATCATTTTTGGGTCAACTAACCCCAAATTATGCGAGAAATTTGCTAAGTTGATGCACGAGAAATTTGAAATGAGCATGATGGGTGAACTGAAATTCTTTCTTGGATTACCAGTGAATCAACTGGAGTCGGGTACTTTCATTAGTCAAACTAAATACACAAAGGAATTACTGAAGAAGTTGGCATGGAATCATGTTCAGCTGCAAATACTCCCATGAGTTCATCAGTAAAACTGGACACAAATCAAGGGAGAATATCAGTTGAGACGACGCTTTACAGAGGTTTAATAGGTTCATTATTCTACCTAACTGCTAGTCGTCCAGATATTGTATTTGTTGTTTGCATGTGTGCTAGATTTCAGGCAAATCCTATGCAATCACATTTTACAGCTGCCAAGCGTATTCTAAAATATCTAAAAGGCACACAAAATGTTGGGTTATGGTATTCTAAAGATTCTTCTTTCAATTTAGTTGGATATTCAGATGCAGATTATGCAGGATGTAAGCTTGATCGTAAAAGTACAAGTGGATCATGTAAATTTCTAGGAGACAGACTGATCTCTTGGTTCAGCAAGAAGCAAACATCCATAGCAACTTCCACAACTGAGGCAGAATACCTTGTTGTGGAAGCTACTGTGCTCAACTGCTCTAGGTTCAGCAACAACTGAGAGATTATGGAATTGACGCAAAAGAGTCACCCATATTTTGTGACAATACAAGAACGATTGCTATTACCTACAATCCAGTTCTTCACTCCAGGACCAAGCACATAGATGCCAGGCATCACTTCATCAGAGATCATGCCTTGAAGAAGGGAATCAGACTTGAATATGTTTTCAGCTGATCAGCAAGCAGCTGATATCTTCACCAAACCATTGGCTGAGACTAAGTTTTCTCATTTTCGCAATATACTTGGATTAATTTATTTATCTTAATTTTTATCAGTTAATTTTTATCGATTAATCTTTATCATTAATTTTGCTTATGAGTTAATTGTTAGTTGATGAAATTGAAAACATATACAGGAAAATAAAAGACAAAGATAAATTGAAAATGACATTTTATTCATCTGAAGAAATCATCATGGATTACAGTGTACAATTCTTCCTGAACAAAAGCTCTCCACTTGCTCATTCATTGAGTTAAATCGCCATTGGAAGTCTTATGGAAGCTGTCAGACTCAGCCAAAAGCTCTAGGATTCTCTTCTCCTTATAGAGCATCAGCTGATAATCTCTGTCATACTCGAAAATATTCACGGTGTGTGCCACGTGCAGGCGCTCCCGGTATTTCTCCAGTTTCTCCACCAGGAAGGGAGTGGTAGCCATCTCATTCCTCCCAAAGTAACCGGAGTTCTTGTAAATCCTCCCAGTAGCAAGGGATTTTGATGGAAGACTTCTTCTTCAATTGTCTCTTTCCTTTTCTCTAGTGCAGGTCGCATAAATTCTTCAGCCATATCCGGAGCTTTTGAACTACTTGCATCTGCCACTTTTAGCTGTTGAATTTCTTTTTCTGATATATTTGCAACTAACTGTTCTACTTTTATTTATAGACCAGGAAAAGGAAGATGAAAGGAAAAATGTCATTACAGCAGACGATTACACTACTACGCATCAGGATAATTTTAATTAATCTTGCTTATATTCCTCATAATTTTTATATGCATTTATTAAGGGGGAATATTGGTTTTAAGAGGTTAACTGAGAAGATAAATGTTAGTCAACTCTCAACTGAAAGGACAACAGTCTTACAACTGATCGTTCAGTTGGGTATTTCACTAATCTTCTCATTTAAGTTAACTAATTAACCATATTATATTCCAAATCAAGTGACGTGACTGACTGCTATATCATGATGAATCTTATCTTAAAACGTGGATGCATATTAACCGTTTAAATTGTACACACGCTTATAGCACACGTTACACACTCTTACAGCACACGTACACATGTTTTCATTCAAAATTTTGAATGGACTAACATGTGTCCAGAATTTGAATAGTCACATACATAAGTACCATTCCCCGCTTAATTTCAGTTTCTTCTTACGCGTACATCAATTTCAAGAGAAAAATCATACACTCCGAGCTTGTGTCTTGTTAAATTTCAGGTTTTCTTAATCTCAGAAATGGCAAATCAAATTCCGGCACACTTATTGAACTCTATGGCTATCAATTTGAGTCGGCCCTATCAATCGGAGAAGCCGATGTGAAGAATGTCTTTCTGAAGCTTGAATCAGCAGGGTTGAAAACTTTCTTAGGGCAATCTCACAAGTGATCTATCCGAAGGAACTTCAAGATTTCTACTCAAATAGATTTATCAACTCTGATGGAAGCATCATCTCTACTGTCAACAATCACCTGTTGACCATCTCTGAATATTCTCTTGGAGAATTATTTTTGTTGCCTTCTGATGGGTTAGCACAACTTGCTGAAGTCAAAGCATCTGATGTCGAAGAGATGCAAACCTTACTTTCTGCTGATGGACGGAAATCAAAGTTTTCCGATCCAAAGAAGGAGCTGAAGCATGAGGTTCAGTTACTGGCCGACATTGTAGCCAAGGGGTTATTGGCAAAGGCAGGATCCTTTGCTGCTTTAACTTTGGAGAAATTTCAAACCATTACTGTCATCATGGCTGGACGAAGACTCAATTTGAAGCACCTCCTTTTCAACATCTTGAAGAATATGTTCTCTTCCACCAAACAGTCAAAAGGTTTTGCAATACAGCTGAGCTATTTGATGAAAGTCAAATGGTTAGTAACTGATGATTCCGAGAGATTATCTAAATTCAAAGTGTTCAATGCCAAGAATATTTGCCACCAAAAACTAAGTTGGACATCTCTCCTGAAAAATTTATTAAGATCAAGATATTGGGATGCATTAGGCTGATCCCAAATCAGTTAAGATTGCCAAGAATCTAGCATAGAAGAGACTTCAAAGCGCAAACTGCTTATCAGTGATTCTCATGTAGAGAAGACCCTGTCTTCTCCAATTGTCAAGAAACTATGGACACTGAAAACCAAACCTATTGCTACAGTTGAAGTCATACCAACTGATAGGGTGATGAAATCAGGATCTCAACCAACCAATCCAGGCTGTTGCATTGAAGGCAATTCCAACTGAGTCCTCAACTAAGGATCAGTTACCCTTGTTCACCATTCCGCCAAAGAGTAAAATCACTAAATCTAGTGATAAAACAAGACTTGCTGGAGTACAAAGCTCCACTTATTAATATTTCTCCTTACTCCCATTTACCATTTGCAAGACCAACAGGAGTTGTGCTCAGAGAGAAGATTGATGTAACTACGTCTGGATTAACCCATTCCTCATATTTTGACTAACTCCAAGAGCAAAGGTAAAATACAAGAAGAGCCCAGACCTTCGAATGCCATTCAAACTCACATTGATCTAATTTGGCAAGAGGTCAATAATTTGCTGAAGAGAAGCTCCAAGTTTTTGAAGAATGGGTAAATTTCAAAGTTCGAGTTTTGCCAAGGACCTCCACAAAAAATCTAAGCTGAAAAGATTTATTGCTCTGGAAAGAGTAGTGCTGAAGATGATCAAAGATTCTTAATTTATCAAGCTTTGCAGAGGAAGAGGTATTTCTTTGATCTTTCAAGAGAAAAGAAGCTGCAGCAGATTGTTACTGAGCTTCGGCAGAATTTCAATACCACAAGTCCAACTACATTCAATGACAAAGCAGTGTATGCTCAACTGGAAACAGGTTTGATTGTACTACAATCAGAAATAAACAGTGGGAAATGGATCAAGAACTGATCATCCCAGCATTTTCTCAAGAAATTGTGACTGAAGAACTAGCTGAACAATTAGCTGGAGAGCATGATAAGGACACTCTGCTACCCTTTCTCCTCATCTTCAATTGCTCCACCTTCATCCTTGTCATCGCCTCCTATTGATCATCCCAAGATGTATTCAGAAGCTGAATTGACAATAGCTCATATTGATGAAATTATTGAATCGGTGGTTCAACAATCTTTCAACCAATGAACCTTTGTCAGTGATCACTCACTCCGCTGATCAATCAGTTGAAGAGAACCCATCTTAACTGAAGAGCTAGTTAAGCTGTCATTTTTGAACCAAATGATCAGCTATGATGTCTGTTCAATCACCAGATCACCAAATTACTGAGAATCCGGAGGCTCTATTAACTACTTCAGAAAATCCTCCAACAGTTGTGTCAGCTCGAATCTCAGATGTTCATCAGGCAGAAGCATCAGTTCATGATCCTCTAGTTGAAGACCCTGCAAACTCTCACATTCAGCAGGAAAGCTCAAATGCTAATCAACAACAGTCTTCCCTTCTTCTGGTCAAAGCGGAAGTTACGGAAACAGATGTTTCTAAGCATCGACTATTGCTGAAACAATGATATCTGAAGAACCATGGTGGTTTATGATCGACTCTCTCAGGAAACTGAAGCGTCGGATCAGCCAAATCCTCATTCCGCCAAAGATCTTGATTTCGTTCTTGAAGAGATTCAAGACATTCAGCATAATATACACAGAGTGATTAATGATTTGTACAAAATCCAGCATACTCAACTAGAACATCTGAAGCATTCAACTCAGAGAAACTGAAAGCAATTCAAGAAGCCTTAACCTCTCTTTCTCAGTCAGTGGACTCAATTCAAAAGAACAAAGGTTTGGCTCAGAGTCTCTCCATCACTCAAGACGTTATCAGCAAACGAGTTGAAAATCTGGAGACGCTTGTAACAAGAAAAATAGACTCTTTGCAAACCACAATGCTCTCTGCCGTCTCTAACATATCCACTTCTGTAAATATCTTATCAACCGATGTTCGGAAATTATCTCTTCAGATGGGTTTATTTGACAAAAAGGGGAAGAGATTAAAGAGCTGCTAGATCAACAAAAGAAGAACAGTCTTTGAGTCATTGTCTATTACTCAACTCTATATCAAAACTTTTATGATATCTACGATGAGTTCAGTTGTTCAGTTATTTGTGCTTAGTTTTGTCAAACACCTTAAAGGGGGAAATTGTTGGAAACAAAATTACGGTGTTTGACAAATTGCCAACTGATTATGCGAACCAACTGAATCTAGTAAACTGAACTCCGCAACTGAATATAGTAAACTGATCTACGCAACTGAAACGCAACTCAGTTTTTCTCCACACCAGCTAATTGCCCAGTAGCTGATTAATTCAGCTGAACACGTCATTAACAACCGACAGATAGTATCACTACAATCTGCAACTATCTGTGGGACGCCACATTTCAGAGGTCACAGAGTACGGTTGTCAGAAGAATAATGTAATGCCCGAGAATTGTAGGTTGATAAGACGAGATTATGAATTGTTGCATTGATGAGACACCTCCCCCGCGCTACCATTATCGATCGCACCCGCGGTAGGTGTGCAGAAAGTTAGAGTTTTGAATACATCTATACCGCAACCCGCACCAAGAAGTACACCGCACCCGCGGTGGATGGGCAGTAAGTTGGATTGTTGCTACTGGAGGGTGAGCGCACCCGCGGTGAAAAAGGGACCGCACCCGCGGTCGCTGTTTCTGGAATTTGGATGGGATGCCGTGAGCTCAGCGCACCCGCGGTTTGAAAGCTAGCGCACCTGCGGTAGAGCAAGTGTCGAGAAGTCCAGCATGCATATTAACTTGACAACTAGATTGTTAGACATTTAAAATGTACTTCTTCATTCTTGTATCAGCTTTCACCGAGAAAACTCCATGGGAGAAATGGTATCAAACTTCTTTCAAGTTTAGAAAATAAATTGTGGAAGATCTATCCATCCAAACTTCAATCCAAGCATAAATTCTTGCTCCTCTCATCAAGGCTATCAAAGGATGTAAGTATCTTTAAGTTTCAGCATGTTTGAAGTTACATGTTGGGGAAATTCTGATATACGTGTAATTATGGTGTTTTTGAGATCATCGACATCGTAGAAACATAAACGGATCGAGAAAATGATAGCAAATGACATTGTTATGATTTCCAGCATATAAGTGATTGAGTATATGAAGATTTTCAGAGGTTAAGGATTATGTTGATTGTTATTGAGTTTTCGGTATATCGAGAATCCGCCGTTATGCCGTTGAAATGACTTGAAATGAAATATTGATCCGTACTAGTATAAGTTTGATTTGTGGATTGATATTGTGATATGTGACATTGCCATTTCAGATTTCTAGTGACAAGAATCGACTTCAAGACTTCGATCTTAATAAAGACTGTACGACAAGAAGGTATAATTCATGTTAATTCGGGAAGATACAACTCGAATTAGATTTGATTTGAGTTTCCCAAAATCACATACTAGATTGTTGTTTATATTTTGTTATGCTTATGCTTTATTTATAGATTTATATTCAAGCATTAAGATAGGAGAGTCATTGGCAGATTTGCCAAATTTCTAGATGTTCGGTGATATCGACGCATAGGAGCAGATTGACTCCGATTGTAGACATTCGATACAGACAGGACCGAAGTCTAGGAATAAGACATACCGTCACCCCGATTTGGAGGGTAGGTGGCAGACTGTGACGTCTTATTCACACTGAGATCCCTAGATTTAGATACGAGTCGAGTTATAGAGTAAGAGTCGGATTGTTTTATCTGTATTCACTAATGTGTCATAATTACCGAAACATGTGTTATATGTTATTATGAAATTGCATGACTGTTGAGACTTTGATTGTTGCACTCCCAAGAGCAGGTTGTCCACAAGTAGTATAATTCGGTGAGTGCGAATATCGTATCCACGAGGAAGTTAAGGTAATTACAAGTCCACTACAATGTTTTTTTATTTTTAATTTTTTTTAGTTGTTTGAATCTTTAGTTGGTAATTTTTAATTGTTCAAATTTTAATTAAGTAGTTGAGATTAAAGGATCCACTCTTGGTATTTTAATAAAGTTAACATTAACGAACATTATTGAAATCCAGTTAATAAAATGGTTCCAATAT
>NC_133113.1:19865571-20024026 GCF_022965805.1 Primulina eburnea
ATTCTACTTCGGTATTCTAATTATTCTGACCCACTTTTCTTGACATCAATCTGTGTCATTTGGTCATGTTTGTACGTTATCTGGTACAAACTAATAGATATAGATTGAACAATCTGTCAATCACAATCATATCACATCACAATCTGGAAAGTATTACAGTGATCTCATTACAAAATTCATCGAAATAAACTTCCCGTGTCTAGTCAAAAATATACAATTCTGTAATAAATCTTCTGATTTCTACCTTTCTGTCTTCATTTATTGACAATTCAAACATATCAGTACAAATTCTGCCAACATTTTAGTATAATTCTATCATAACTGATTTAATCTGTCTATATCAAACTGTCTGTCCGAATATTATACATTCTCAGTCACCAAAATGCAACTGAATCCACTACTTTGTGTTTCTGACACTGTCTGTCATTTCTGATTCGAACTATTTGATATAACTCATCAGTTAATAATATAAATTAAAGCAAATACCTACCTGGTATTCTATTCTGACTATCGATATCAAATTCTGTTGTTCAGTTCTGAAACATTTTACATCACAAGATAATCATTCTCATACTATAAAAATTCACATATCTGTCACTCTGATCGATGCTCTGCCCTGATTATCGAATTTAAGTTCTGAATATTCTGATTATATTCTTGATTTACTGAAATTCTCGAATTCAACTCTGATTCGGATTGAACTGTATATAATCTCAATGGTTCACAATGATCTGTATCAAATATGGATATAGAAATATAACAATACTCAGACAGATAAAAAACAACAATCATATAAGATAATCTGCTAACTCAGCCCAAAAATAAATTTCTGACATTTCTGAAATTTCTGATATTTCTGATCTTTCTGACATCGATATCATTCTCAATCACTGATCACAATCTCAACTGTGTCAATTCAATCAGTGTACTAACTTCAGATATCACATACTCTGAATACAATCTGTTTCAAGCAGGATTAATATCTGAATAATTTTTGTATACAATCATCACAGTTCTCAGAATATTCAATACAATCTTCTGATATTCGATTCAATCAATCAGATGCTGCAAATATATCAAAATATCATAGATATAACGAGCATGAAATCATCAGAATATCTCTGAACATATGGAAACATGCCAAAGAGAAACATTAAATCAGCTGTAACTCTTTGTCGGTACTCTTCTACTGATCTTTCAATTCTTTCAATTCATTCTGTGCTGAATTCTAAAGCACCAACAGTACCTGATCTCAATTCAATTCTGAAATCTATCTTTCTGATATAAAGCAAATCTGAAATCTTATCTGGGCAATATCAGCCAATTCGTATATCACTGGCAAATCTGCCAATGCTAGGCTCGATTTCAGTACGTCTACTGAATACATAAGGATACCATCTACTCTTTTTTGTATCAATCGAGTCATAGACAATACAGATATCAAAGGAATTTCTAGATCTAGAATCCTTATCGTAGAATCTACTCATCAGCCTTATCTGGCTGAATCTTATATTTTTCTGGAAGAAATCTAAATAGTTCTGTACTTCAGCATATTAATATCAATA
This sequence comes from Primulina eburnea, assembly GCF_022965805.1. Taxonomy (NCBI): domain Eukaryota; kingdom Viridiplantae; phylum Streptophyta; class Magnoliopsida; order Lamiales; family Gesneriaceae; genus Primulina; species Primulina eburnea. The sequence continues at coordinate 19,867,137 of NC_133113.1, forward strand.
TGAGCGGGTCAAATATTTAAAACACAAAGTACATCATAATCTAACTCGATCTTATTCTCATCTTACTGTAGTTTATGATATTTCACATAAATCTCTGATATCAATCTTCTTTCCCAAAAAGGTACAAAGATTAATACTACAGCAATACAGACCCAAATGGGTACCATATATATCAATGCAACTCAGTCAAAGATAATCATAAGAAATGCATTAGTATATATCAATACATATGCAACATAATCATAAAAGAACAGTACCTGCTACTATATCATCAAGTGCCTCTTGGGTCTGTTCCTCGGTCAATACAGCAGATGGTCCAGCTCCCTGAAATCTGCGAGAACCTCTCTGTGGACAGACTCTAGCAAAGTTTCCCGGCTGTCGGCAGATACGACAACTACCAGTAACTCCCTGGCATTGCTCCGTGGAATGTCTTCCTCCGAAAGTTCTGCAATACACTCCAGTATAACTCGGGCTAGAACCACTGGAGCTAGATGAACCACTCAGTCTGCTCTCTAACTTCTTAAACTGTTTCTTTCGAGCTTTCAGAAAATCTTGCTTTCCACTCGTGCTGCCGCGATCAAATCGGAGAGGGATTGCTGTGTCTGGGGTTGCATCGCACACCCTTTTCAGTTGTCTAATCAGACTCGCCTCCGCTCTGTTCGCTCTACTCAAGGCATCCGCAAAATGGTGAGGTCGCTGTATATTCATCAATGCAACTATCTCCGAATTCAATCATCTGATGAACTGATCCGCTACAGCTTCATCATTCCCCATTACATGAGGAGCAAAAACGCAGTAGAGTAGAGAATTTAGCAACATATCCTTCAATATTCAGTTGACCTTGTCTCAAATTCTCAAACTCTGCTTTCTTGTCCTCTCGGTACGAAAATGAGAAAAATCTTCGATAAAATTCAATTTTGAATATTTCCCACAAATCACTGTACCTCTCTGTTCTAACATTCTTTTACTTGTAATCCACCAACTTCTGGCGGCTTCTCGTAACTGGTTAGGCACCATTTTAACTCTCTGTTCATCTGTACAATCAAGTAAATTGAACAGTATATCTATGTCATCAAACCAGTTCTCACAATCTTCAGACGTCTCGATACCACTCAGAATCGGTGGCTGAAATAACTGAAACTCTTTCAACTTTATTTCCATCTGAGTTTCTGATACATCTATCTGTTCAGGTCGAGGTACTACCCCTTTCTGGAATTCTTCGTGGAGGTATATCTGCTTATCAAAACATTAGTACCTAAATACTACAAATCTGTTCCAATCTTCTCTGATCATCTTACTGCTGATCAAGAATCAAATCTGATTCAAACTCAATAATACATATTACCAATTCAAATAAGATAATTAGATAACATGTATGTTAAAGCAGTAAAACATAATCTCATGCTAGCATACACAATGTCAATCAACATTAAAAAAATCTCATGCTAGCAATCATATGCAACGAAAGAAAACTCAATCTACCCCGCTCATTCTCTTCTATCTCAGTCTAAAGGATCTATCGCTCTGATACCACCTGTTGTGGGGACCCGGACACTAATCATCATCTTAGTCATCTTTGGGATTTAATTATCAATTAAGATAAACAGGGTCTAAAATATTTTTTTCTAAAATGCGGAAGGTAATGGAATCAAACTCCTATACATATCAGTATAAAAGTATGTATCTAATACAACATACAATCATTTACATCTCAGGTTTAACAACTAACTATCAAGTGTTTAACCCTAGCTCTAGTCCAAGTTCGTAGTCTCCACTCTAATCTCGATCTTTCTTCACCTCTGTGACCCTGAACCTGTCCCACCTGTTGCCATGCACACATACAGACAAGACAACAGCCGGATAACTCCGGTGAGATATAAATATCCCAGTATAAACAATGTATCAATGCAATCATATAAAACATATATAAAAGCATAAACAATCATTAAAACATGTATCCAATCTGACTACATGAACAAATACAAATCTGTATTTAAGTCAATCACTTGTTATCTGATCTTATCTTATTTCTAACCTAGGGATCCCAATCTAAATTTAGACTTCGGCATGCTGTATCAAATATCTACAATAGAAGTCGATCTACATCTAAGCACATCGATACACCGTAAGTCTAGAGTCTTCGTGGTTCTGACAAAGACTCGGCGGTTCTGCCCTAGCTAGGCTGATCTGCCCTAGACTCAAACTCTGACTCTGCTCTAAGTCAATAGATTAACATGTCAATCTGATAATCTGCAAATATCAATGCAATAAAATAAAGTATGTGATTTTGGGAAACTCAAGTCAAACCTAACTCGAGTTGTGCAATCTCGAATCAACATTTATTTATACCTTTGTCTTCCCTGTCTGACGAAGACGAAGTCTTGTATTCCAATCTGTCCATACCCAGTTTGGCAATGACAATCACATAAATACAATGTCAGTATATTATTCGATTCAAAACCTGTTCTGATCAATACTCAAATCAGTATATAATCTGATCCATATCTGAACAAGGTACAATCTAATTCATATCAACGATATGACAATAAAATCGAGATCATTACTGAATTTGATCAATCTAAATCAACTGATATTTTGACGGCATAATAATACAGTCTTGATAACCCTGTCAATCTCAACATCTCAGCTATAATACCAGAACTCATAATCAATACCGGTATAATTCATAATTCAAAGATAATAAAAATCTGTTATCGAATCTCAGTTAAATAGATTCCGGAAATCATAACAATTACATAAACAGTCTGTTCTTCGATCTGACTTCAATGATACGATGTCTACTATATCAGAAGCACCATATATGATTCCTATTCAATTCTGACAATATCATAATTTCAAATCATGTCTAAACGTAACAAAACTTACGTCCAGTTGTAGCCTGCGTTGATAGGAACACAGTATCGCAGTCAGATTCAAAATCTGACGGGCAGATTGAAATCTAAAGGCGTAAGGATTTCCGTATCTTTCTCGTTTCCTTTCTTTTCTTATCTCTGAAGCATAGTATATATATATATACATCTACGTTGCATGTAAAGAAACGTGTCCCATTTCCATGAACTTCAGTCGGCGCTCGGGCGGTCACAATCTACCGCTCGGGTGCCGAACATACTGTCCGGTACTTATCTTGCTAACCACTGGCGCTCGAGCGGTTATAAACTACCGCTCGGGTGCCACATGTTCTGTCCGGGTGGTGTTCTTATTGAATACTGGCGCTCGGGCGGTCATTTTCTACCGCTCTGGCGCCAGACGTTCTGTCCCAAAATCTTGGCTCACAATGCAACGACGCCCGGCCTCTTCATTCAAGTTCGTATAACCTCAATCATGTCAATTAATCAACGTCTGATTTCAATAATTAAATCTCAGGCCCTACAGCTGGTCTCAGGATGTTTTTGGGCAAAGCCTCGCAGGAAATTTAACCAAAAGAACTCCAGGATTTCTACTCAAATGGATATATCAATTCTGATGGAAGCATTATTTCCTCTGTCGATGATCAGTTGATAACCATTTCTGAAGATTCTTTCGGCGAAATCTTTTCATTACCTTCTGATGGATTAGTACAACTTACTGCTGATGGATGGAAAATTAAAATTTCTGATCCTAAGAAGGAACTGAAGCATGAGGTTCAGTTGCTGGCTGATATCGTAGCCAATGGGCTATTGTCCAAGGCAGGATCATTTGCTGCCCTTAATTTGGAAAAATTTCAAGCTATTACAGTTATTATGACTGAAAGAAAATTCAACTGGAATCAACTCATTTTCAGTATCTTGAAAAATATGTTCTCCTCCACCAAGCAATCTAAAGGATTTGCAGTGCCGCGAAGCTATTTGATGGAAGTCAAAGGATTGGTGGCTGATGATTCCGAGGACTATCCAAATTCAAAATTTTTAATGGGAAGAATGTTTTGCCACACAAAACCAAAATCAATATCTCTCCTGATCAATTTTTGAAGATCAAGAAGGAGATTGGGGCGCAACAGGCTGCTCCCAAAGCAGTTAAACAGGCCAAAACATTGGCTCAACTGAAGGCAGTTAAAAGAAAATTGATTATCAGTGAATCTAATTCCGAGAAGACGCCCTCTCCAAAAATTGCAAAGAAACCAAGAACACAAAGGACAAAACTACCAGCCACAACAGAATCTATTCCTACTGAAAGGCTGACATCCTCGAATGCCCAACAGCCTATCAAAGCAGTTCCCCTAACGATCCCACCAGAAATCTCAACTGATGCAACAAAAGAAACAGTTAGGATCAAAGCTCCTTTAATACATATCAATCGTCCTACTGTTCTCGCACCTGCCAGAACCAAAGGAATAAAGATTACAGAAATGATGGATAGCACTCGCACTGGATTGGAAATTCCTCATATCCTTAGTACTGAAAAAGGCAAGGGCAAATTAATTGAACAGCCCAGGCCATCCAATTCTATTCAAACTCATATTAGCCTTGTTTGGGAACAGGTTAATAATTTTGTAGCATCAAAACTTAAATCCTATGATGCCTGGAATGCCTACAGAACTCAAATTTTTGCTAAGCAACTGAAAAAGAAATCCCAGTTGAACAAATTTATCAAACTGGAAGCAATCGTCCTCAAAGTTGTCAAAGCCACCACAATTGTTCAGGCTTTGGAGAGAAAAACATATTTTTTTTACCAAATTCGAGCTAAGAAGCTATCTCAACTGCTTGAAGAATTGAAGGCCAACTACAGTCCCACCAATCCAACTGCTTACAATGATCGAGCTGTGATCACTCAGCTGAATACAGATCTTACCAGCCTGCAAGCTCAGATCAAAATGTGGGAAATGGATCAGGAGTTAGTTCTTCCTGATGAAGCCACTGAAGAAGAAGGAGAAGAACCCTCCTCTCAGCAGAAGAGCCACTCTCAGAACAAACTATCGTTACAACTGAAGAAACAGTTCAGGATGTGGCACAATCATCTGTTGTGGAACATCAGCTGTACTCTGAAGCTGAGTTGAATTTTTCCAACATCGATGAAATTATTCAAGCAGTGGTGACAGAATATATTCCTGAAGAAGTTGATCATTCAACTGATCAAATTACTCAAGAGGTTCCTATCTCAACAGAAACACCAGCTCAGCCTGCTGATTCTGAACAAAAGGAGCAAACAATGGTGCCTCATCAATCACCAAATCAACAGACTGCTGAGAATATGGAAGCTTTGCTTATTTCTCCAACTGATGAACCAACACGAATGACAGAGGACTATCAAACAAATGTACCAGTTCATGACCCTCTTACTGCAGATCTGATTCAGCAGGAAAGGCCAATTGCTGATCAACATCAATCCTCATCTCCTCCAGTCCAAGACACAGTGATTGAAACAGATCTTCCAGAACAGACTGTTCCTGATACGATACTATCTGATAGGACCATGGTGGTATTTGATCAAATCTCACATGAACCAAGAACATCTGATCAATCACCTCCTCTTCCATCCACAGATATGGATCTTGTCCTTGAGGAAATACAGAATATGCAGCACAATATGCAGCAGATGCTTACCGAAATCAAGAAAATTCAATCCACACAATTTTCTCATACTGTAAAATTGGATTCCTCGATTGAATTTGATAAAGCAAAACTGAAAGCCATCCAAGCCAACATGGAGTCTCTTACCCAAACTGTGGATGAGATGAAAAATAACAGAGGTCTAGCTCAAAGTCTATTTACAACTCAAGATGTAATCAGAAAACGAGTTGAGCGATTGGAAACTTCTGTTTCTAATAAAATGGAACTGCTTCAGACCTCCTTACAAATTGCTGTCTCAATTATCTCCTCAGATGTCAAAATTCTTTCCACTAACGTTCGAAGATTATCTATGAAGATGGATGAGTTTGACAAAAATGGGGAAGAAATCAAAGAGCATCCTCAGAAACAGCAGAAGAAACCATCTCGATAAAAAGCAGTTAATCAGATTATTAGATTCAGCTGTTATTAACTCAAGACTTCTATCAGTTCAAGAAATTCAATCTCTTATTTTATCTACAATGAGTTCAGACGTTCAGTTATTATTTACTAAGTTTTGTCAAACACCATAAAGGGAGAAATTGTTGGAAATTAAATTATGGAGTTTGACAAAATATGAACCAACTGAAAATACGAACCAACTGATCAAGCAAACTTAAATCAGCAACTGAACTCAGCAACTGAATCTACGCAACTGAAAATTCAGTTGATTTCCTCATCAGCAACTGATCGAAGTAAACTGGACTTGACAACTGAAATAAGTTGATCAGCTGGAAACTGATCAGTTGATACATTCATACTTGAACTTAACATGTCTCGGGAAAGAACATTCAACCGACAAAGAGACATAGAAGATTGCAACGTCGCACTTCAATCAATACAGCTTGGAACAACGCATTTTGGCTAAAGCAGTAAAAACGCCGCATTACAATAAATGAAGCGAACAAAGCCCAAGAAATAATGAAGTGGCAATCAACGGATACAAAGATTCAAAAAATATCTCAAGTTACTGTTGTAAGACAAGATTATAAATATGACAGAAGAACTGCTGAAGAAAATAACAGAATTACTCTATTCAAAGCTTGCTATTACTCTGCCAAAAATCATAGCTCACTCTTACTTGATTTATTCGTAGAAGTCAAGGCTACAATCCGAGCTCACTAGCACTTTGTAAAAAAAATTTTGATAAATTCGATAGTTCTAAGATCGATTACGTACTGAGAACACTTTGTAATACTAAGATTTTCAGTCTTGGCAGTGATAAGTCCAAACTGAAGTGTGTCAGTACAAATCTTGTATTCGATCAAAGTCTTTTAGTGGAAATCCTATCCTTGGGATAGAAGGTGTGACGTATGAGTAATTGAAATCTCCGAACATCCAGTAACAACCTTTGCGTATTTTATTTCAGTGTTGTATTCTATCTTTCAGTCAGTTAGCTTCCGCAACTATCTCAGTTTAACTGATTGTCATTGACCAACAAGATTCCGAGAATCAGTTTGCCACCAAACTGAAATCAAAATTCGAAAAGATCAGTTTATATTGTGAGTGTTTATTCAACCCCCCTTCTAAACACTCTTGATACGTTAATCGATCCTATCATATACACTTACTGAGTCGCCCCCTGTTGAGGCTCCGACTGACTGCACTCCTGGGGAATTGCAGACTTACAAGGAATGGTGTGACCATGACTTGAAAGCCAAGTGTTATATGCAGGCTTCAATGAATGATGAGAAGTCGGTTCTTTATGTGGATTCTTCATCTGATACAAAGATTGGTCCACATGGGAAGGGAAAGAAGTGTTATTTCCAACGTCCCAAGAAGAACGTGCCCTTGAAGAGGCAATCTCCGAGTCCCGCTGTGGCAGCCATACCAGTAACGGCTGACAAGACTGTTGACATATGTCATCACTGCAAGAAGCCTGGACATTTGAGGCGTAATTGCAGGGAATATCTTGCCCAGAAGAGATCTGGAAACAGTATGTTCAATATTGAAGTAAACATTTCAATTAACTCTACTTCTCGGGTATTGGATACTGGTTGTGACTCACATCTTTGTAATGAGTTACAGGTGATGGGAAGAAGTAGAAGTCTTAGGGAAGGTGAAACCTTCTTGAGGATGGGCAATGGAGCAAAAGCTGCTACAAAGGCCAAAGGAGATGTTTACTTGCTGTTGAACAATGATTTTAAGTTAATTTTAAGAGATGTTTTTTGTAACGCCCCAATTTCGACGAATGTCCTCACTGTATCAAGACGTGTCTTTTCAGCGTGCTTATGTCCTCACTCACACGCACTCTGGGAAAACTTCCCAGGAGGTCACCCATCCCAAAATTACCCCAAGTCAAGCACGCTTAATTTTGGAGTTCTTATGTGATGAGCTACCGAAAAGAAGATGCACCTTCGTGATATGAGTAGTACAAATCAAATCTTTTAAGCCCTCTTCAACTGTATAGTCCATTACATTGAACAGTCTCGGAATCCCTCTCATTCCCGTGTGGGTCGGTTTATTCATGTTCCCTCCACCTAGAAGCCTGCCAGGAGCCGCTCATTGTCTGTGCAACTGATGGCACCAGCGATCACCCCCCACCCTCTTCGGCCCCGGGCCTCACATGCCCACCAGCTTCCGCTTGGTTCGTCCCCAAACCACACCGTACTAAGATAGGTCGGCTCTGATACCAACTGTAACGCCCCAGATTCGACGACTGTCCTCACTGTATCAAGACGTGTCTTTTCAGCGTGCTTATGTCCTCACTCACACGCAACCTGGGAAAACTTCCCAGGTGGTCACCCATCCCAAAATTACCCCAAGTCAAGCACGCTTAACTTTGGAGTTCTTATGTGATGAGCTACCGAAAAGAAGATGCACCATCGTGATATGAGTAGTACAAATCAAATCTTTTAAGCCCTCTTCAACTGTACAGTCCATTACATTGAACAGTATTGGAATCCCTCTCATTCCCGTGTGGGTCGGTTTATTCATGTTCCCTCCACCTAGAATCCTGCCAGGAGCCGCTCATTGTCCGTGCAATTGATGGCACCGGCGATCACCCCCCTGCCTTCTTCGGCCCCGGGCCTCACATTTTGTTTGGACCAGATTTGATGAAAAACATTGTTTCCATTTCTATGCTATATAAAGATGGATATTCTTGTTTATTTAGCAAAGGTGTTTGCAACATTTACAAGAATGAATGTTTAATTGGTATTAGAGAACTTGAAAACGATCTCTATAACTTAAAATTGAAAGATATTCCACAAAACAATGTCCAAGCTATAACAAAAACAAAAAAGCGAAAACAAGATACTCTAAATTCGGCACAATTGTGGCATGCTCGATTAAGACATATTTCCCTAAGAAGGATGAACAAGCTAGTGGGGGTGGACATGTTTGATATGTCTGATATTAATACTCTCACGACTCTTGAATCATGTCTGAAAGGAAAGATGACCATAATTCCCTTTAAGGGCCATGTGGAGCGAGCCAAAGGGTTATTGGATTTGATCCATACCCATGTGTGCGGTCCGCTTAGCATCACCACTAAGCATGGACATGCCTACTTCATCACCTTTACCGATGACTTTTCGAGGTATGGGTATGTGTATTTGATGAAATACAAGTCTGAAGCCTTTGAAAGGTTCAAAGAATTCAGAAGTGAAGTAGAGAAACATAGTTGGGACGAAGCATCAAGACACTTCGATCGGATCGAGGTGGTGAGTACTTGAGTGCCGAGTTCCAAGAGTATCTTAGGGAGAATGGGAATTTCTCGCAGTGGACTCCGCCCGCTACACCACAGTTGAATGGTGTTTCGGAGCGTCGTAACCGGACTTTGATTGACATGGTTCGGTCTATGATGGGGTTCACGGAGTTGCCGCCATCCTTTTGGGGATATGCGCTTGAGACGGCGGCACTGTTGTTGAACAATGTCCATTCAAAGGCAGTTGAGAAGACACCATATGAGATATGGATGGGTAAGCCACCCAAATATTCTTATCTTAGAATATGGGGGTGCCCTGCTTATGTGAAGCAGGTAGTGGGAGATAAATTAGATAGTCGATCCATTTTATGTTACTTTGTGAGTTATCCAAGGAATTCAGTTGGATACTATTTCTGTCATCCCCAAGAAACAAAGGTGTTTGTTTCTAGGAATGCAACCTTTTTGGAAAAAGAATTTCTATTGGATAGACAAGGGAAGATGATAGAACTCTAAGAGGTTCGAGAGACGCCCACAATTGTAGAACCCACACCCAAAGAGCCAAGAGAGGAGATACAAGCTCCTAGAAGATCCGAGAGAGTCTCGAGACCACCTATGAGGTATGGTCTGCTTCTTGAAGAGGGCCATGATGAGCCTAACCATGGATGTGATCCAAGGACCTTCAGGGAAGCGTTATCTGATGCCGATTCATCCAAGTGGCTTGAAGTAATGGAATCTGAGATGAATTCCATGCATTCAAAACAAGTGTGGAATCTCGTGGATCCACCTGAGGGAATTTTTCCCATAAGGTGTTAATGGATTTACAAGAGGAAACTTGGGGCAGATGGGAAGGTATTGACCTTCAAGGCGCGATTGGTAGCAAAAGGATATACTCAAAGACAAGGAGTTGACTTTGAGGAAACCTTTTCTCCAGTTGCAATGTTCAAGTCCATGAGGATATTGCTAGCCACAGCTATATGGAATGATGATGAGATATGGCAGATGTATGTCAATACAGCCTTTCTTAATGGGGATATTAAGGAAGAGATTTACATGTCTCAACCTGAAGGGTTTACATCTATCGGAAGTGAGCATATGGTATGCAAACTTCAGAGATCTATTTATGGTCTAAAGCAGGCATTTAGGAGTTGGAACCTCATATTCGACAGTACAATCAAAGTGTTTGGTTTTACTAAGAATCCTGAGGAACCCTGTGTGTATAAGAAGGTCAGTGGGAGTGCTGTGTCATTCCTGGTGTTGTATGTTGATGACATTCTACTCATTGAGAATGATGTAGGAATGCTGCAATCAACTAAAATATGGTTAGCAAGTAAGTTTTCGATGCAGGACTTGGGTGAAGCATCTTTCGTATTGGGAATACAGATCTATAGAGATAGATCGAAAATATTGCTTGGTCTCACCCAGTCCACATACATTGATACCATCGTGAGGAGGTTCTCGATGGATGAGTCCAAGAGAGGATATCTACCAATGTGTCATGGCATGTCCCTATCCAAGTCTATGTCTCCCAAGACTGATGCAGAGATAGCGACGATGACAAGCATTCCTTATGCATCTGCGATTGGTAGCATCATGTATGGGATGTTATCTACACGTCCTGGCGTGGCTTTTGCACTAAGTGTAGTGAGTAGATATCAATCGAACACTGGTCTTCCACACTGGAAAGCTGTGAAAGACATCCTCAAGTATTTGAGAAGGACCAATAAGTTGTTCTTGGTCTATGGGGGTGAAGAACTGAAATTGGAAGGCTATACCCACTCTAGCTTCCAAAGCGATATGGATGACTCGAAGTCAACCTCTGGATTCGTATTCATGCTCAATGGTGCTGCTGTCTCTTCGAAGATTTTCAAGCAAGACAGTACTACGGATTCCACCACTGAGGCCGAATATATTGCTGCATCAGATGCAGCAAAAGAGGCTGTTTGGATAAGGAATTTTGTCCCAGAGTTTGACGTCATTCCTAATAGAGTTGCTCATGTCCCGGTGTTGTGTGACAACACGAGAGCTATAGCTCAAGCAAAGGATCCAAGGTCTCATCAGAAGTCCAAACATGTATTGAGAAAGTACCACATCCTCCGAGAGATTGCGGAAAGAGGAGATGTCTCGATTGACGAAGTCGGCTCCGTAGATAATGTTGTTGATCCGCTAACTAAGCCTTTACCTGGACCATTATTCGAGAAGCATCACGAATCGATGGGTTTAAAGCTTATGGGTAGTTGGCTCTAGTGCAAGTGGGAGATTGTTAGAGTAGGTGCACGTCCAACCGAGTGTTGTCGAGGGTTCACAATGAAACTCTATGTATAAACAGTCCCTATTTTAATAATATTTTAAATTATTATTTTGGCACTTATTTATCTGTATACCCATACAAGTTGCATAGTTAAAGTCATTGAATATACAAATAGTAGAAAGAATATGAGATGCTCATATGATGAGTATCATGAAACTCATATTTGGAATACTGTATATTCTAAACAGTTCCTAGTCGATTCAGCCGCCGCTAAGAAAGATATAGGTCGCTCGAGTTCGAGACTAGTATCTGCGATGTGAGTACCATGTTTCATTGGTAGGGGACATTGTGATGTCCGAACATGCAGATAGGTGCTCCTTGTAGAGTGCACTGAACAACCCTCCATAAAGGACTTTCCAAGTGGTTCTCACTTATCGAGTGGAAACGTCCTAGTTTATGGTTGTACACCATTAGAACTTATGACCCGGGACAACATTGAGACTCTATGTGCTACCATTCCACTTTGACTTGTTTACCGACTCTCATGGGGTCATCAGGTGGCAAGGTTGGGTGTTTTGTCGAAACATATAGGAGTCGATGCATTGTAGTCGGGGATTCACCACTTACCTTCGTGTATGGATATCCTATGTGATCACATTTATATGTAGTGTGAAATCTCTGATCAGAGTATGGTGGTAATTATGAAAGGGGATTCATAGATTACACCATCGATGCAACTACGACATGACACATAGTATCTGTAATGCCCTAGATTTTATATCATATTAAGCAAAGATTATTGAAGTTGAATTGATATAATTATAGACGGGCTATTACGAGCTCAGATTGGCCAAACAATTAAATTATTCAACTTTGGGACAGAAGTGTTGGCGCCCGAGCGGTAAAGATCGACCGCCCGAGCGCCAGTGTTCATCAAATATATGTCGCGGGCAGAAGATGTGGCGCCCGGGCGGTAGTTTTGACCGCCCGAGCGCCAAGGGTGCAATTTGAAATCGCTTGGGCAGAAAGTTCCGCGCTCGAGCGGTACTTTATTACCGCCCGAGCGCCGACCCAATTTTAAGAAAATAAGACATGTTGCAGGATCATGCAAGTTCAGATATATATATACGAATTTCTTCCTTCAGAAATAGAGGAAACGAAGAAAGGGGAAAAGAATAGTTTCAGAAAATCCTTACGCCTTTTTATTTCAATCCGTCCGTTAGATTTTAGATCCGACTTCGGCACTGTGTTCCTAGCAACGTAGACTACAACTGGACGTAAGTTTTACTACGTTTTAACATGTTTTGAAATTATGATGTTGTTAGAATTGAGTACACGTCATATATGTTGTTCTTGACATGTTAGACAGCGTAGAATCGAAGTCAGATTAAGAAACGGACTGAATATGGAATTGTTATGATTTTCAGAATGAAATTGACTGAGATGTGATATCAGATTTGTACAGGGATTGATTATAAATTATTAGAACTGGTATATACTGGTTTGGTATCGTCGGTATCGCAGGATTGTACTGTTGTACTGTCAGAATTTGATAAAACAGAGATGTTGTGATTTGATTAGAATATTGATAAAGAATATATTGGTATTGTCATTGTCAGATTGAACAGTGACAGACTTTGAGTTGAGACTTTGATTGTATCAGTGTGACAGCAAGAAAGGTATAAATAAATGTTGATTCGGGATTGCACAACTCGAGTTAGGTTTGACTTGAGTTTTCCTAAATCACATACTTTATGTTATTGCATTGATATTTGCAGATTATCAGATTGATATGTTAATGTATTGACTTAGAACAGAGTCAGAGTCCGAGTCTAGGGCAGACAGCCTAGCTAGGGCAGAACCGCCGAGTCTTTCTCAGAACCGATAAGACTCTAGACTTACGATGTATCGATGAGCTTCAGATGTAGATCGACGTCTATCTCAGACACACTCGATACAGCATACCAAAGTCTAAATTAGATTGGGATCCCTAGATTTGAGATAAGATAAGATTAGATCACGAGTCATTAATTCATGTAATCAGAGCAGATACATGTTTTGATGTTTGTTTATGCTTTTATATACGTTTTATATGATTGCATTTAATACATTGTTTATACTGGGATATTTATATCTCACCGGAGTTATCCGGCTGTTGTCTTGTTTGTATGTGTGCATGACAACATGTGGGACAGGTACAGGGTCACAGAGGTGAAGACAGATCGAGATTAGAGTGGTGATACCGGACTTGGACTAGAGCTAGGGTTTAAACACTTGATAGTAGTTGTTGAACCTGAGTATGTATGATTGTATATTTTATCAGACTTGTACTTTTATACTGATATGTATAGGAGTTTGATTCCATTACCTTCCGAATTTTAAAAAAAAAAAATTTAGACCCTGATTATTATAATTGATTTAGTCCCAATGACGATTAAGAACATGATAAGCGTCCGGGTCCCCACAACAGGTGGTATCAGAGCGAGAGATCCTTTAGATTGAGATAGAAGAGGCTAGTGAGCGGGGTAGACTGAGGTTTTCTTTCCTGCTTTTGAATGCTAGCATGTCTTACTGCTTTATTACATGTTACTTGTTTATCTGATTTGATATAATAATATGTTTTATTGAGATTGGATCAGTACTGATTCTAGATCAGCAGTAAGATGATCAGAGGAGGATTGAAACAGAATTGTGGTATCTGTTACTAATCTATTTGATTATTAGATATGCCTCCGAGACGAGTACCAGAACAGGGAAAGTACATCGAATCCTCCAATGGATGTCACACCGACTCCAATGGAAACGTTACTGAAACGATTTCAGTCATTTCATCCGCCGACTTTGAAAGGCACAGAGAACGCTGTGGAGTGCGAGAGTTGGCTCGATGATATAGAAATGATGTTCGAATCCTTGGAGTATACAGATGAGAAGAGGTTGAAATTAATTGGACATCAGCTGCACGATGTTGCCAAGGACTGGTGGATCACAAGAAAGAGAGCCATGGAGCATAGAGGTACGATGATTACCTGGAATATATTTAGAACTGAATTTTATCAACGATTCTTTCCAGTGTCGTACCGGAAGGATAAGGGGGCGGAATTTGCCAATCTAAAGCAAGGACCGATGAACATAGAAGAATACGTGTCCAAGTTCTCCTCCTTGCTGAAATTTGCTCCACATGTGGCTGACAGCGAAGAAGCTACTGCTGACCAGTTCATCAATGGCCTGAACCCCGACATTTTCACATTGGTGAACACAGGGCGACCAGATAATTTTACTGATGCCCTGAACAGAGCCAAGGGAGCAGAAGCCGGTCTGATAAGACAGAAAGGGGCTTCATTTGTGCCTCCAGCACCGAGACCACAGCAGATACCTCCCAGATTCGAGGGTAGCAGCAGTAGTGGAGGAAAGAAAGAATTTTTGAAAGCCAGGGGAAAGCAATTCAAGAAATCGGGGAGTAGTTCTTCCAGCTCCGGTGGTTCCAGACTGAGCCAGAGTTACACTGGAGTTTATTGCAAGACTTGCGGAGGAAGACATGCTACTGAGCAATGCCAGGGAGTGACTGGTAGTTGCAATGTCTGTAAACAGCCGGGACACTTTGCTAAAGTGTGTCCCCAGAGAGGTTCCCAAAGAGCTCAGGGGGCCGAGTCAGCGGGATCAGCAGCACAGACTGAGAGACAATCAGCTGCTGTTCATACATTTCAGCCAGCGCCGGCTCAGTCACAGCAGAGGCTAGGAGGAAGCCAGACAGTTGGTCAGCCTCCGAGACAGCAGGCCAGAGTCTTCGCTTTGACAGAAGAGCAGGCCCAGGAAGCACCAGATGACGTTGTGGCAGGTAACTGTTCTTTATGTGGTTATCCTGCTTACGTATTAATTGATACCGGTGCTTCACACACATTTGTTTCTGAACGATTTGCATTAAGTCATACATTGCCTGTAGAGTCTTTAGCTACTGTAGTGTCTGTTTCTTCTCCATTGGGGATGGGTTTGATATCTGTGAATTCGGTTAATCATTGTGTACTACAGTATGACGGGCATGAGATTGAGTTAGATTGCATTGTACTTGGGTTGTCTGACTTTGATTGTATTATCGGTGTTGATATGCTAACCAAGTACAGAGCGATAGTTGATTGTTTCCACAAGATAGTGAGATTCAGACCAGATATGGCTGAAGAGTGGAAATTTTACGGTAAGGGTTCTAGATCGAGAATTCCTTTAATATCCGTATTATCTATGACTCGATTATTACAGAATGGAGCAGAAGGGATTCCTTGTATATTAAGTAGATTTACTGAAGTCGAGTCCAGCATTGGCAGATCTGCCAGTGGTACGTGAGTTTGCTGACGTCTTCCCAGATGAGATCCCGGGATTACCTCCAGTTAGAGAGATAGACTTCAGCATTGAACTGATGCCAGGTACAGTACCGATTTCTAGAGCTCCGTACAGAATGGCACCAGTTGAACTGAAAGAATTGAAGGATCAGCTGGAAGATTTACTGGCCAAGGGGTACATCAGATCGAGTGTGTCTCCTTGGGGTGCTCCAGTACTTGTTTGTAAGGAAGAAAGATGGTTCGATGAGACTCTGCATCGACTATCGGCAACTGAACAAGGCAACGGTAAAGAATAAATATCCTTTGCCTCGTATAGATGATTTATTCGATCAGTTGCAGGGTTCTTCA
The DNA here is from genome assembly GCF_022965805.1 of Primulina eburnea. Lineage (NCBI taxonomy): Eukaryota > Viridiplantae > Streptophyta > Magnoliopsida > Lamiales > Gesneriaceae > Primulina > Primulina eburnea. The sequence goes on from NC_133113.1 coordinate 19,883,256, forward strand.
GTATATTCCAAGATCGATTTGAGATCGGGATATCATCAGCTGAGAGTCAGAGATTCTGATATCTCAAAGACAGCATTCAGAACCAAGTATGGGCACTATGAATTATTGTCATGCCGTTTGGTCTGACGAATGCTCCAGCTGTATTCATGGGATTGATGAACCGGTATCTTCCAGAAATATCTCGATGATTTTGTGATTATTTTCATCGATGATATTTTGATTTATTCAAAGAATATGAGTGAGCATGCTGAGCATTTAAGAACTGTGTTGCGAATTCTAAGGGCTGAGAAGTTATATGCTAAACTGTCGAAATGTGAGTTTTGGCTAAGACAGATAGTATTTCTGGGTCATATTATATCAGGAGATGGTATATCAGTTGATCCCAGTAAAGTGGAAGCCGTGATTTCTTGGCCAAGACCGACATTAGTACCTGAAATTCGCAGTTTTATGGGTTTAGCGGGATACTACCGTCGTTTCATTAAAGATTTCTCGAGTATAGCTAAACCAATTACTCAGCTGACTCAGAAGAATGCTCCATTTGTTTGGTCTGAAGAATGTGAGACCAGTTTTCTGGAGTTGAAAAAGAGGTTGACCAGTGCACCGGTGTTGACTATTCCCTCCGGTACTGGTGATTTTGTGGTTTATTGCGACGCTTCTCACAGAGGGTTGGGATGTGTGCTGATGCAACGAGGGCATGTTATTGCCTATGCCTCAAGACAGCTTAAACCACATGAGACTCGTTATCCAATTCACGATCTAGAATTGGCAGCCATTGTCTTTGCATTAAAGATATGGCGACATTACCTTTACGGTGAAAAGTTTGAGATATATTCTGATCATAAGAGTTTGAAATATCTGTTTTCACAATCTGAATTGAATATGAGACAGCGAAGATGGCTTGATTTGCTTAAAGATTTTGATTGTGAAATCAAATACTATCCAGGAAAGTCTAACGCAGCAGCTGATGCACTAAGTCGAAAGGTATGTTCTTTATCCTTATCGACGATTGGTGTTTCAAATTTGATAGAAGACTGCTGTTTGTCTGGATTAGCATTTGACACAGATTATAGACCGTTGAGACTTTGTACGGTGCAAGTAGAACCAGAGCTGATTATGAGAATTAAGGCAGCTCAGCGAAGTGATCAGAATGTACAGAAATCAGTATCGATGGTTAGAGCAGGACATCGATCAGAGTATCAGGTACGTGATAATGTTTTGTATGTGAATAATCGGCTGGTTGTGCCGAATGTTTCAGATTTGAGACGACAGATACTGTCAGAAGCGCACAACAGTCGATTCAGCATTCATCCTGGTGGCAGAAAGATGTATAACGACTTGAAAAGACAGTTCTGGTGGAAACAAATGAAGACTGACATTGCCGAATTTGTTTCCAAATGTTTGAATTGCCAACAGGTGAAAGCAGAAAGAAAGAAACCCGGAGGATTATTACAGAGTTTGTCCATTCCTGAATGGAAATGAGATCATATTTCCATGGATTTTGTGACGCAACTGCCGCGTTCCTCCAAAGGTTGTGATGCGATTTGGGTCGTGATTGACAGATTGACCAAATCCGCATGTTTTATACCGTACAAGATGACGTACAGATTTGACCAGATGGCAGAGATCTATGTCAGAGAAGTGGACAGATTGCATGGAGTGCCGAAGTCAATCGTATCAGATCGTGATCCTCGATTTACTTCGCACTTCTGGCAGAGTTTGCAGCAGGCTCTCGGTACGAAGTTACATCTGAGTACCGCATACCATCCACAGACCGACGGACAGTCAGAGCGGACTATCCAGACATTGGAGGATATGCTGAGAGCAGTAGTGCTAGATTTTAGCACTAATTGGCAAGATGCAGTGCCTCTTTGCGAGTTTTCGTACAACAACAGCTATCAGACGAGTATTGAGATGGCTCCTTTTGAAGCGTTGTACGGAAAGAAGTGTAGATCCCCTCTCTATTGGGATGATATCTCTGAAGTGCCTGAAACTGGACCAGATATGATCAGAGATATGACAGAAAAAGTGAAGCTAATTAGAAAGAAAATGAAGGCAGCACAAGACAGACAGGCCAAATATGCCAATGTTCGACGTAGACCATTGGTATTTGACGTAGGAGACCGAATATTTTTGATGATTTCACCTTTCAGAGGAGTTCTCAGATTTGGCAAGAAAGGAAAATTGTCTCCACGATACATCGGGCCTTACGAGATTCTCGAGAAGATAGGAGATCGTGCCTATCGACTCGCTTTACCGCCTTCATTATCTGGGATACATGATGTCTTTCATGTATCGTTATTAAGGAAATACCTTCCTGATGCTTCACACGCTATTCAACCAGACGAGGCCGAGCTGGATGAAACGTTGAGCTATGTTGAAAAACCGATTCAGATCATTGATCGCAAAGAAAAACAGCTCAGAACAAAGACAATTCCACTTGTGAAAGTGCAATGGACTCGTCATGGTGTAGAAGAAGCCACCTGGGAAACTGAGTCCGATATGAGACAAGAATTCCCAGAGTTGTTCCGATAATTGTAAATTTGTTTATACAGTTTGTATACACTCCTTATTGATATGATTGAATGCCTGTGATTTCGAGGACGAAATCATATCTTAGGGGAGGAGAAATGTAATGCCCTAGATTTTATATCATATTAAGCAAAGATTATTGAAGTTGAATTGATATAATTATAGACGGGCTATTACGAGCTCAGATTGGCCAAACAATTAAATTATTCAACTTCGGGACAGAAGTGTTGGCGCCCGAGCGGTAAAGATCGACCGCCCGAGCGCCAGTGTTCATCAAATATATGTCGCGGGCAGAAGATGTGGCGCCCGGGCGGTAGTTTTGACCGCCCGAGCGCCAAGGGTGCAATTTGAAATCGCTTGGGCAGAAAGTTCCGCGCTCGAGCGGTACTTTATTACCGCCCCAGCGCCGACCCAATTTTAAGAAAATAAGACACGTTGCAGAATCATGCAAGTTCAGATATATATATATACGAATTTCTTCCTTCAGAAATAGAGGAAACGAAGAAAGGGGAAAAGAATAGTTTCAGAAAATCCTTACGCCTTTTTATTTCAATCCGTCCGTTAGATTTTAGATCCGACTTCGGCACTGTGTTCCTAGCAACGTAGACTACAACTGGACGTAAGTTTTACTACGTTTTAACATGTTTTGAAATTATGATGTTGTTAGAATTGAGTACACGTCATATATGTTGTTCTTGACATGTTAGACAGCGTAGAATCGAAGTCAGATTAAGAAACGGACTGAATATGGAATTGTTATTATTTTCAGAATGAAATTGACTGAGATGTGATATCAGATTTGTACAGGGATTGATTATAAATTATTAGAACTGGTATATACTGGTTTGGTATCGCCGGTATCGCAGGATTGTACTGTTGTACTATCAGAATTTGATAAAACAGAGATGTTGTGATTTGATTAGAATATTGATAAAGAATATATTGGTATTGTCATTGCCAGATTGAACAGTGACAGACTTTGAGTCGAGACTTTGATTGTATCAGCGTGACAGCAAGAAAGGTATAAATAAATGTTGATTCGGGATTGCACAACTCGAGTTAGGTTTAACTTGAGTTTTCCTAAATCACATACTTTATGTTATTGCATTGATATTTGCAGATTATCAGATTGATATGTTAATGTATTGACTTAGAACAGAGTCAGAGTCCGAGTCTAGGGCAGACAGCCTAGCTAGGGCAGAACCGCCGAGTCTTTCTCAGAACCGATAAGACTCTAGACTTACGGTGTATCGATGAGCTTCAGATGTAGATCGACGTCTATCTCAGACACACTCGATACAGCATACCAAAGTCTAAATTAGATTGGGATCCCTAGATTTGAGATAAGATAAAATTAGATCACGAGTCATTAATTCATGTAATCAGAGCAGATACATGTTTTGATGTTTGTTTATGCTTTTATATACGTTTTATATGATTGCATTTAATACATTGTTTATACTGGGATATTTATATCTCACCGGAGTTATCCGGTTGTTGTCTTGTTTGTATGTGTGCATGACAACAGGTGGGACAGGTACAGGGTCACAGAGGTGAAGACAGATCGAGATTAGAGTGGTGATACCGGACTTGGACTAGAGTTAGGGTTTAAACACTTGATAGTAGTTGTTGAACCTGAGTATGTATGATTGTATATTTTATCAGACTTGTACTTTTATACTGATATGTATAGGAGTTTGATTCCATTACCTTCCGCATTTAAAAAAAAAAAAAAAATTTTAGACCCTGATTATTATAATTGATTTTGTCTCAATGACGATTAAGAACATGATTAGCGTCCGGGTCCCCACAACTCAAGGAGTTGAACTTATAATTTAAATATTAAATTCAAATGTTGAATTTATAATTGATTTAGTTTATTAAACTCAAAAGTTGGGTTTATTAAATATTAAATTTCGGAGATTATAAAATTCAAGGAGTTGAATTTATAATTTTAATAATAAATTCAAATGTTGAATTTATTATGAATTTAATTTATTAAACTCAAAAGTTGAGTTTATTAAATATTAAATTAAATATGATGGGAGATATGTTTAATGGGCTTGTAGGAGTACAAGTCCAACATATTAAATTATTAAAGTTCTTAATGGACTTTAATATAATTAATTAAACGTGTCCATTTAATTAACAAAGCCCATTGGATTTAATTAAGAAACCTAAATCCATAATTATGGAAATTAGGTCAAATACTCTTGTTTTTAATATATAAATAAAAAGGTGGTAGCCTCCCAGTCTCCCAATTTTTGTGACTCACGAGAATTGCTTAAAAATTCCTCCAAAATTTTGGCCAACTTTTCAGAAAAGGAGATTTGAGTCTCTCTCAAATTTTAAATCTCCAACGTAAAAACTTCTCCCAATTTTCTAGTGCAAATTGGAAGAGGAACAATCTTTCCAGTCGTGGACCGGATTAGGAGATCGAAGAAAGTTCGTAGGGATTTACAACATGAGCTACGTCCGCTAATACCGGAGTAGTTGGAAGAAACAACGACACATCTTTAGGCATTATATGAAATTTGACACTAACAGATGGATTAATTTTCCACAAGCTCAATCGTTCCTTAACATACTAAAAAAGCGAAATGTCCATCAAGAAACGTACTTCAAAGTTTAACAGAAGAGGCACTTGAGTTTCCTTCAGTTTTGCAGCTATAGAAAGACAAGCGACAGCAGCCAGTTGACTGATCCATGGGTTAACCAGTCATGACAGTGAACCCGTAATGGGCAATCACCTTCAACATCCATTCAACAACCTCATTTTTTTCCGTATCCAAAAACCCATCAGACTTAAGCAAGCACAAGATAGAGTAAGTGCATAACAAACTTAAGCCATACAATAAAGCAACAAAATTATGATCCAAACATTCAACTCTAGTAAGACAACTCTGTCATTGTTGCTAGATCATAATTAGAATAGACAAAAATGTATTATTGGAAAAAAAAATATGCCAAGTTATATGATTCCCAAAAACATTATTAAAGCAACCCGTATATTACAAATTTCTGTCTAGAATCTCCTTGTAGACAACATTTTTTGTTCGAGTGTCATCTGTGTCTCGGATTGCATCCGGTCGAATCAATACTTTTGTAGTTTCCCTCGAAGTGCCTCTGGATAATGCAACATATAATTGTCCATGAGAAAAAATAGGATGAGGCAAGTATACTCCAACATTAGGTATTGTTTGACCTTGAGCTTTGTTAATTGTCATTGCAAAACAAAGCCTGATTGGGAACTGTTTTCTTCGAAACTGAAAATGATATCCTTCATTTTCAGTAGGAGATAATGGAATTCGAGGAATGAATACTTGTTTGCCAGTGTGTTGACCAATAGTGATTTTTGCATAAATAACATTGTTTTCAAATGATCTGCAAACCATTCTAGTCCCATTGCACAAACCATCTGAAGGGTCTAGATTTTGTAGCAACATAACAGTGCAATTAATTTTCAGGACCAAGCGATGAGGAGGCATTCCATTCGGGGTTAATGAATTTAGAAATTCTTGTGGATAAAAATTATGAGAATCATCCATTGCCTCATCGAAGCTTGTAAATACTCGAGATTCTCCAGGAAACATCTGAATTATTTTCTCATTTAGGTGATCCACGTACTCATTCTTTGATGCAAGAATTGCCCGATTAGTGATATAAGTAGCAGAATGACAATTTTTTTCCAATTCTGGAAAAATTTCATCGATCAATTTTTTCTCTGAAGCCTCTTCATCATCATCATCAAATTTTATGAGCATCTCATCAAGAATCTTAACATTACCTTCATTATCAGTAGCTTCAGTTCCATTACCAATACGAAGCAAAAACTCGCAAAAAATGGGATCTGTTTTTGCTCTCATATTCACAGACAAAGTTAGTTGGGTCATTTCCGAGAATAAATAAGATTTCACCAAACTTGCATTGATTGTTTCTTGGATTGTAGCTTTTGGAAGTACAGGCAAAACTTGCATAAAATCCCCACCTAGAACAACCACTTTTCCACCAAGGTGCTTATCAATTCCAGTTATGTCTTGTAGACTTCGATCTACTGCTTCGATTGCTGTTTTTTTTGCCATTGGTGCTTCATCCCAAATAATTAAATGAGTGCGCCGTAACAATTCTGCAAGAGCACTTTGTTTTGCTATTGTGCAGTAACTCTCCTCATGTAAATCAATTGGAATTTTAAAGCGGGAATGAGCCGTTCGTCCACCTGGTAATATTGAAGCTGCAACTCCTGAAGTTGCTGTAGCTAGAGCAATCATTTTATTTTTTCTGACTTCTGCAAGCAGTGCTCTATATAAAAATGTCTTTCCAGTTCCTCCAGGTCCGTTAACAAAAAACAAGCCACCATTTCCCTTGTTTACAGACTCCAGAATTTTTCGAAATGCTTCATGTTGGCCACTATTCAACTTGAACTGTGCCAAATAATCATCTTCTGAGATTTGTATTGACGTTTCTTCTTCTATCTCTCTGAAAATTGGTATATTGCATTGATTCATGTCGAGAGATATTTGTGGGAGATCAAAAGCACCAATGTGTTTTCCCATGCTTTCCAAAATTATTTTTATACTTTGAAGTGTTTTTGAGACTATTAACTCTTTGTTTTGACTAAACTCTTTTTGGTAATCCTCAGACATTGCTTCTAAGTATGAATCCCATAACAATCTCACGTTAACTGGTCCACAATACACTAAAAGTGTTGCAAATAATCTCCGCAAAGCATGTGGCATTTGGAAGGTAACAGCTTCGTTCAAACATTCAAGAGTACTTTGGTCAGATTCAAGTAATCCCCTTTTTTGTGCTGATTCTTTGAAAGTAACACAATTATTTCCATTAACTATTAGCAAATCATCAAAAGAAGTGGGTCCTCTTACATGATTTAGTAGAAGTCTCAAATAGTACCTTTCTCCTTCGTTGGGATTTGCTGCATTTACGCGACCAATAACTTTTCTTTTCTTCCTTTCGTACCAGCATTTACTTTGGTTATCCCAAACATAATATTCAGGAAACTCTGTATAGAACAATGTTACTGCCTTTGTGCTAACTGAGCAAGTATGGAAAAATTCAGTTAACATTGTTTTCGAGTTGTAATCTTGCCGCAAAACATAATCCAAACTTTGATTTTTCCAAAACGTCACACAATATTTTTTTGGCAAATGTAGTGCTAAATTAATAACAGCCGGAGACATTTCATTTAAGTCAAACTCAAAAATTCTCCACAATGCTTCTTGTGCGGATACCCATCTTGCATCTTGGAAATTTCTTATTTCACCTATAGTACCGGGTTCATTTCCTGACGCAATGTGTACGGCAATTTTGTCATGACCTTTGTAAATATACTTGTAAAGATATTTAATTGCAGTCAAGCCTGAACAAATTTCAACATTTATGTGGCAATCATATCTCAAAAGAAGGTAAGGATTGTAGGGAACCACCCATTGATTATTTAATTTAGCTCTTCTTATATCTACTGTCCGGCCATCGTTTCTTCTTCGGTAAATAGCATAGCCATCTTCACCTTGAACGGTTTTTTCGCAAAACTTTCGTGGATAATGACTCTTACATTGTCCGGCAATCATGCAAGAGTTTGTTCTATTCAAATATCCACAAGGTCCATGCATCATATGCTGCGTTACAAGGTCAAATAACCTTGGATTTTTATCTTTGTTAGGTAATTCAGCCGAAACATAATCATCGAATTGATCAGCACTGTTTATCTTATATGATTTCTTCAAGATTATCAACATGTGGATATAGGGCAAACCTCTTTTTTGGAATTCAACTACGTAAACATAAGCAGCAACCATTCCAAATATTGCTTTATGAATTATTTCTTTTTTCAAGTCTTGGACCTTTGATCGAAAAACTCTAGCTGTCAAATCGGGCCGATCTTGAGGTTGTTGACTGCCCATTAAGTTATCTGTAATTTCTTTCCACTTTGGATTACAAGTCATTGTTATAAAGAGATCCGGTTTTCCAAACCTTCTTACCAATGCCATTGCATCTAAATATCTTTTTCGCATGTCTCTTGGACCTCCAATGAACGATGCAGGAAGAACAATTCTCTTTCCAATTTCACTTCCTCTTGTTTCTCCACAATTGACACTATCCACAATGCCTTGATAATACTCAGATCTCAATTCAGCTTGATTGTTTCTGCAATAATCCAAGCGTGTTGTTTCAAGTTTGATGTACATATCAACTGCATATTGTTGCAACAATCTTCTCGCATATAAAAGAACGGATGGATTCTGATTTCTTATCTGAAATTTGTAACAATAGTACTCTCGGCAAGAAACCATCCTGTTGTTATTGCTTCTAACAGCTGTAAAGATAATAAACATGCTTTTAAAAATCTGTGTATAAGAAATATATGAGCATGGAACAATATCAAATTTAGAAAACCACAATTAAAATTCAAATACATAGTTGAACTAAGATTCCCTTCAAATAATTTTTAAGTAACTCAATAGTGACCGTAAAATTTCTTCAATAAACATCTAAAACAAATACAATGAAATTTTTTGTATGGGAAATATGAGAAAAATACCTCTCTGTTCCGTTTCAATAATAGATTCCACGGAGGAAAAATTTGTTGGATTCACAATTTCATGATGTGACTGGAGAACAATACTTGCATCCTTAAATTTCGGAATGTTCTGGTGCCATCCATTTTCTCCATTTGGAAAAAGAAGTGGATATTGCAGGGGATCATAGCAACCAAAATAATGCTTTATTATGTGTTTATGTCCATCAGTCCCATGAAGTATTATGTCCCTATCATATGGAATGTCAGGATTATTTCCCTCTACCCAAATAGCAGCAACTTGATCAGCTGTAGGATGGTTGTAGCAACGCTGATCTACTCCAGCATTCTTGCATATTTGAAGTGTTACGTCTTTAATAGAAGGAAAATCATTTATTCGTTGCAATAATTCTGCGTATGGATTTTTTTTCATTACATCGATCAATAGCTTCATAGTATCTTCACAAATATCACCATTGTCGAATACACCCATCCTATTAGTCAATTCGTTGCAGCTATCCCAAAAATACAGTTGGAAATGAGATGGTTTTCCTTCACGAGGACTTAAAGGTGGGAGTGTATGGAATACTTGTCCTAAAAATCTAAATGTGTAGTTTCCACGTCTCGAAGAAGCAAGATTAGTATCCATTTTAACTCCAAAAGACGTGAATGAAAATATACTGTTATATACTCTGATTCTTTTGCGAAAATCCTCTGATTTTTGAGATTGTGCGTCGGTAAATAGTAAAAATAATTCATGTGGAATTGTAGTGGCTGCTAATCTGATTTTTCCATTATCACAGCAGAACGTGGGGCTCTCAAATTCAAATTTTTTAGCCCCGCAGTGATGACACAAGAGCATTGAATTTATTTCACGTAATCCTATTGTTCCTACATGTCATGGGCAAGGGAAAAATATAATTATATGATAATTCCATAAAACATAAGAATGTATAAATAAATTTGGTAGTGGATTCATCAGGGCATGAATGATAAACAATTATTTCTTGTACCTTGATGTTTAATAGCTGCGAGTAACGTGACATTATCTTTCTCTTTTCTTTTTTTTTTTTGGGCTCTAATGCATTCTCTGAATGTTTGTCCACCGACTTGTCTTTGTCTGAAGCATTTTCTGGAAATAAGTCTTTAAATATTATAGTCAGCTGCATGAATTTAAAAAAAGATGTAACGGGAAAATTTACTACATGTTATACGTATCATAAAAAAATACCTTGAGACACTTGTTTTTTTTGCACGTCATCGGCAAGCATAGAGCTATTATCATCATATAATACCCTATTCATATAATAAATAAAGGAAAATAAATTTTATGGTAGATATATATTATAGTATAATTAATAGTCGAAATTAAGAGGTAGAAGATAGATTTTCGTCTCATTTCAAACTTGCACATCGAAAATGGAACGACATTGAAATCTAATTACGAGCGTAATTTTTTTTCCCTTAAATAATTTTGACAAGATAAAGTACAATTTAACGATATAACAATTTATCACAATGGGGAAAACAATGATGAAATGAAGTTTGGAATACCTGCTTGACTTGTAACCTCTTTCTTTCCTTTTCTTTCTTGGTTCAGAAGTGTTCTCAGTCCTTATTATGCCTTTTGCGGCACTTGTTGCACATGGATTTAATATTAATACAGTTGACGATATCAAGTATAAAACACGAGGATACTAATATTTTTATGCAATCGGTGAGGCTCATAATAGCATATAAAGAAAAAAATTATACCTTGGTAGTTTATTTCTGATGGCATATTAGCGATAGATTTAGAGCTATTACTTTCGAATAACAACCTGTTGATAAAAATAAAAATAATTTTGGAATATTATATCGTATGACAAAAAAAATAAAAAAACTAAATACGCCTTGAGAAAAATGTTAAATGTAAACCTTTTGGATGAGGTAAGCGAAGGTGTTCGGCCCATGTTGAAATTTTCTGTGGATGGGCAAATTGGGATTAATTGATGAGAAAATTGGAGTTGCCTAATTAATTGAAATAAATCAGTTATATGTAGGAGGAAATAAAATACTACTTATCAACATTCAAATCAATCTACATATATAAACTGGAACACTGGAATAGATCAATGTTGAAAAAAACACAGTTGTTTAAATCACGTTTATGAGCCGAACAAAATCGAGAAAATTAGTAGATTTCATGTTTTACATTATAAAAAAAAATTCACTAATCGGTATTTCTTCAATCCTAATGGTCACCCCACTGCGCAATTAATTATTAATAGTAGTGCTCCCACACAAGAAAGCTATAATTGGTCATCCTAATGTCAATATAGTGAAATTAATCAAACAATGCCAAAAAATCACTAAGACGTATTTCTTCAACTCTAATGGTACCACTGCTCAATAAATACTCATTCACACTTTTAATTAGGAGATTAATTTATTAATAGTAATGTAGCCACACAAGGAAGCTGTACTTGGGCATCCTAATGTCAATATAAGAGGCTTTTGCTTGAAGTGAAATTAATCAAACAATGCTTGGACAGCCTAATTTCTGTTGTTTGAAGCATAAAAAAAATAAAAATTAACCCAGACATCATGGAACGTACCGGGTCACCAAGTTTCCACCACGGACGGAGAGTAGTCGGTATGGTTTAGGAGAGACAGTTTCGATTTGGGTTTACGGTTGGAAGAGAGTCGATATCATAGTTTAGATATTAAATAATTAACTGTATTTGATTGGAAACAGAAACAGATTGTGAGAGGTGAAATGAAATAGTGTAGGAGTTTCGAGAGGGGGAAAGGAAAAGGGAAAGTGGGGGTGGGATGGAAGAACCGTATGGGAATCGTTGTTTTGAATTAAAATAATGAGGGTGAAAGTGTAAATTCACAATAAGAGGGGAAAAATTAAGAGTGATTTAAGGGTGAAAGTGTAAATTCACAATTATTGATGTAAATACTCATTCACACTTTTAAATAGGAGATAGATTATGTTTCAAATTTTGATTTATATCTAATATCTGCTTCATGCTTTAGATTGATTATATGATTGCATGTTCGTTGATTTATATTCTCACCGGAATTATCCGGCTGTTGTCGCGTTTGTATTTGTGCATGACAACAGTTGGGACAGGATCAGGGTCGAGGAGATGACGAGAGATCAGGATTAGAGTGGAGACCACGGACTTTGATGTTGCTGTAAATAGGGTTTGAACTCTTGATAGCTAGTTGTCGAACTTTAGTTTGTATTGAGTGTATGCTATACAGGACTTGTACCTTATGTTATACTGATATGTATAATAGTATGATTTCCATTACGTTCCGCATTTTAAAAAAAAAAATTAGACCCTGTTTATTATAATCCATTAAATTATCCCAATGACGATTATGAACTTGATTAGCGTCCGAGTCCCCACAGACTGTAAAAGCGTTTGTAACTAAGAGTTTAAGTTTTGGCAGTGTTAAGTCCAGTGGGTCAGTACAAGTCTTGAATTTGATCAAAGTCTTTTAGTGGATATCCTATCTTCGTGATAAAAGGGGTGACGTAGGAGTTATTCAAGTCTCCGAACATCCAGAAACAATTGTGTTCTTTTACTTTAGTTATTATATTTCAGTTAGATATTCTATCTTTCAGTCAGTTCATATTCCGCAACTGTTTTCTTCAGTATAACTGATTGTCATTGACTGACGTGATACCTAGAGTCAGTTTGTAACAGAACTGAATCCAAATCTTCGAAGAGAATATAAAATTCGTGAAGTATTTATTCAACCCCCCTTCTAAACACTTTTCATCCATCTAACCGATCCTTTCAAGTGGTATCAGAGCAGTTGTATCTCGTCTCAGAATATATTACTCAAACTGTTCAGTATGTCTTCTTTTAACAAGATCCCAATGTTTTCCAGAGTGAACTTTGACGACTGGAAAATAAGAATGCAGGCTCACTTAGCTGCACAAGATGATGATATTTGGTACGTCATAACTGACGGACCCATGAAGATTGTGAAAGCCAACACAGTTGTTGCCATTAATGATGGGCACCTCATCGTATAGAAAAGCCTAGAGAAGAATGGACGATAGAGGATAAAAGAAAAGCCAATTTGGATAATGTGGCAAAGGACATACTATACAAGAAGCTGGATAAAGTAACCTTCAGAAAAATCAAAATGTGCAAGACAGCCAAAGAGATTTGGGAGAAGTTGATCCAGCTTTGTGAAGGGAACAAACAAACCAAAGAAAACAAACTTTTTGTTGTTGTTCAGAAGTTTGGCACTATCAAAATGATAGTTGGTGAAACGATGCATGAATATGATGAAAGAACCAACTGCATCATCAATGAATTAAATGTACTTAGAAAAGTGTACACAAACAAAGAAGTTGCATTGAAGGTAATCAGAGGTCTTCCCAAGGAGTGGGACGTGAAGACCATATGAATGAGGGAATCCAAGGATCTGAACAAAGTTGAGCTTCATGATCTATTTGCTGATTTGAAAGCTTACGAGTTTGAGCTGCAAACTCGAGAAGGAGAATCTTCTACTCCAGCAGTCACGACTTCCTTAGCTGCTGTTAAAACAGAACCAACTGGTTTAGTTGAAAAAGCTGCCGATCAACTTAGCAATGATGCCATGTCATTGTTCATCAAAAAGTTCGGAAGATTTATGAGGAAAAATCAGGGAAATTTTTAGAATAAATATCAAAGAAGCAATCCCAAGGAAGAATCAAACGCTTGCTACAACTGTGGCAAACTAGGTCACTTCATTGCTGACTGTACCAAACCAAAGAAAGACAGTCAAGGCTCAACTGAAAGAAGAAAGAAACCATATGAGCACAAAAAGAGATCCAAGGATGATAAGAAGTTCTCTAGGAAGAAGCATGAAGTGCTCTTGGCTAAAGAAAGAAAATCAAAATGGGTAAAAACTGACAGCGAGGGGTCAGAACCAAAAACTTCATGCACTTCCAGTGACAGTGAAGAGGAAGTGAAATGTTTGATGGCTGGTGATACAGAACTGGAGTCCAGCAGTCAACGGGTATTTGACTTTAACTCAACTGATTTTACCAGAGAAGAACTTATTTCAACTCTCCATGATATGGTTAGTGAGTATCATAAGCTTGCCTTATCATTTGGAAAGGCTAAAGCAAAGCAAACTGATCCTATAGACAATAAGACTAAAACTGATGAATCAGTTGATATGTTGAGTCTGAAAAAGGAGATTTCTGAACTCAATACTGAAAGAATCAAGGATCAATTAATGATTCAAAAGTTAATGCTTGAAAATTCAAAGCAAACTGAGCTTATTCAGGCTTGGAACAAATCATCTGTTGCATTGACTGATATACAGAACTCACAGAAATCACTTACTGATAAAACTGGTTTAGGGTTCAGTAACCAAGATGAAATGTCTCCCAAAGATACTCGACCAAAACTGAATATGAATAAAGCGAAATACATTCACTTTGTCAAATCAGTTATGGTACAAGAACAAGCAGAGCCAAGTAAACTGGTTGAACAGCCAACTGAAATTATGAACAAGGGCAAAAGATGTGGTATTGGTTATAGCCCAAAAGTGGTAACTGATTTACGCAGTCAGCCACCAAAAAGCTTTAGCAAAAATTATTCAAATGGCTACTCCAATTACTATAATAGGAAGCCAGTTCAGAAAAGATATTGGCTGAACAATCAGTGGAAAAAGGACAAATCACATGTTGTATCTTCTGCACACTATACACCAAGCACACACAGATCAGGAAAGACCATCTGGAATACAGCAACTGGACGGTCAGTTAGACTGATCCAAGTCTGGATTCCTAAAGGACTAATCAATTTTGGACCCAAATAGAAAAGGGTACCAGAATCTTATCTTGTGTGTGATTGCAGGTAATAGGTACAAGCATTGAATCAATATGGTACTTGGATAGTGGATGCTGACGACACATGACAGGAGAGTCAAACTTGTTATCTCAACTGGTTAAGTATACTGGACCAAACATCTGTTTTGGAGATAATTCGAAAGGTAAAACTGTGGGTGAGGGTAAGCTTATCCATGGTAACTTTATCGTTAATGATGTTTTATTAGTTGAGAATCTCATGTATAATCTGATTAGCATCAGTCAATTATGCGATAGTGGATTCTCAGTTCAGTTTGACAAACATTCTTGTTCAGTCAAATGCTCAACTAATGAGGTCATCCTAACTGGAAAACGGTGTAGAAATACATACAAAGTTAGTTGGAATGATCAACCTTATGCACCAGTATGTTTAGTTGCTTCAAAATTTTCTCAAAACAGGTTGTGGCATAAGAGGTTAAACCACCTGAATTTCAAATCTATTGCATATCTGAGTAACCACAATCTTGTCACTGGTTTGCCCAAAATGGATTTTATCAAAGACAAAATTTGTCCAGAATGTCAGTTTGGTAAACAAATAAAATCTTTTTTAAAAACAAGGGCCATAAATCCTCTTACCGATTCTTAGAGCTGTGGCACATGGATCTATTTGGTCCAATACCGGTCATGAGCTTAGGGGGAATGAAATACACCTTGGTGGTTTTAGACGATTTTTCAAGATTTACTTGGGTTATTTTTCTCAAGACAAAAGACCAAACTGCTGCACAACTGATCAAGCTTTTCAAAAGATTATTAAATGAAAAATCAGTTGGTATTGATAGAATCAGATCCGATCGAGGAACTGAATTCATCAATAAAATTCTTTAAATTTTTTAGAAAATACTGGAATTAAGCATGAGCTCTCAGCAGCTAGAACTCCTCAGCAAAATGGTGTAGCTAAGAGGAGAAATCGGACTCTTAAAGAAGCTGCTATAACAATGCTTGCTGATTCGGGTATTTCTCAAAGATTTTGGGCAGAGGCATTAAACACTGCGTGTTATACTCAGAACAAATCAATGATTAATAAGAATCATATGAAAACACCTTATGAGATCTGGCATGGAAGAAAAAATGTGGTTTCATACTTCAAAATATTCGGCTACAGATGTTTCATTCTTGACAATGGCAAAAATTATTTAAAAACTTTTGATGCAAAATCTGCAGAGAGAATATTTCTTGGATATTCTTCCGTGAGCAAAGCTTATAGAGTTTTTAATAAAAACTCTTTGAATGTTGAAGAATCTATCCATGTTGTTTTTGAAGAAACTGTACTAACTGATAAGCCAACTGATCCAGTTGAGCTAGTGGATAGATTTACAGATATCAGTTTGGAGGATGATGATGAAGAAGACAATCATATCAATCAAAACAACCTCCAAACACCTGAACCAGAAGTATTAGATCAACCAGCTGAACCAGAAGTTGTTCCTAACGATCAGTTGATAGAGCAAACAAATGATATTCAGTTACCAACTGAAACCACTCCAACTGAAACTGAAAAAATTCAGTTTTCCACAGAAGCAGTTGCTGACTTAGAAGCAATGAATGCTGAACTCAGATGGAAGAAATCACATCCTCCAGAAATGGTGATAGGTAATCCATCTGATCCGGTGAGAACAAGAAATCAGATGCTCAATCTATTTATTCACTCAGCTTTTGTATCACAACTGGAACCAAAGAAAGCTGATGAAGCTCTTGCTGATCCAAACTGGATAAATGCAATGCAAAAAGAGCTAAATCAATTTATCCATAACAATGTCTGGAACCTAGTTCCAAGACCAGTTTCAAAAACTGTTATAGGTACAAAATGGGTTTTCAGGAACAAATTGAATGAAGATGGTTCAGTTGTGCGCAACAAAGCAAGGCTAGTAGAACAAGGTTATAGGCAAGAAGAAGGAATTGACTACGATGAGACATATGCACCAGTTGCAAGACTGGAGGCAATCAGAATATTCCTTGCCTATGCTTCATTCAAAAACTTCAAAGTTTACCAGATTGACGTAAAGAGTGCATTTCTGAATGGCCAGTTTCAGGAAGAAGTATACGTTGAACAACCTCCGGGTTTTATCAATCATCACCTTCCTGATCATGTCTACCATTTGAACAAAATCTTATATGGTCTTAAGCAAGCTCCAAGAGCTTGGTATGACAATCTTTCAAAATTTATAACTGATCACGATTTTTCTGTTGGATCAGTTGACAAGACTTTGTTCAAATTCTCCAAGAATGATCATATTCTACTCGTTCAAATTTATGTTGATGACATCATTTTTGGGTCAACTAACCCCAAATTATGCGAGAAATTTGCTAAGTTGATGCACGAGAAATTTGAAATGAGCATGATGGGTGAACTGAAATTCTTTCTTGGATTACCAGTGAATCAACTGGAGTCGGGTACTTTCATTAGTCAAACTAAATACACAAAGGAATTACTGAAGAAGTTGGCATGGAATCATGTTCAGCTGCAAATACTCCCATGAGTTCATCAGTAAAACTGGACACAAATCAAGGGAGAATATCAGTTGAGACGACGCTTTACAGAGGTTTAATAGGTTCATTATTCTACCTAACTGCTAGTCGTCCAGATATTGTATTTGTTGTTTGCATGTGTGCTAGATTTCAGGCAAATCCTATGCAATCACATTTTACAGCTGCCAAGCGTATTCTAAAATATCTAAAAGGCACACAAAATGTTGGGTTATGGTATTCTAAAGATTCTTCTTTCAATTTAGTTGGATATTCAGATGCAGATTATGCAGGATGTAAGCTTGATCGTAAAAGTACAAGTGGATCATGTAAATTTCTAGGAGACAGACTGATCTCTTGGTTCAGCAAGAAGCAAACATCCATAGCAACTTCCACAACTGAGGCAGAATACCTTGTTGTGGAAGCTACTGTGCTCAACTGCTCTAGGTTCAGCAACAACTGAGAGATTATGGAATTGACGCAAAAGAGTCACCCATATTTTGTGACAATACAAGAACGATTGCTATTACCTACAATCCAGTTCTTCACTCCAGGACCAAGCACATAGATGCCAGGCATCACTTCATCAGAGATCATGCCTTGAAGAAGGGAATCAGACTTGAATATGTTTCAGCTGATCAGCAAGCAGCTGATATCTTCACCAAACCATTGGCTGAGACTAAGTTTTCTCATTTTCGCAATATACTTGGATTAATTTATTTATCTTAATTTTTATCAGTTAATTTTTATCGATTAATCTTTATCATTAATTTTGCTTATGAGTTAATTGTTAGTTGATGAAATTGAAAACATATACAGGAAAATAAAAGACAAAGATAAATTGAAATGACATTTTATTCATCTGAAGAAATCATCATGGATTACAGTGTACAATTCTTCCTGAACAAAAGCTCTCCACTTGCTCATTCATTGAGTTAAATCTCCATTGGAAGTCTTATGGAAGCTGTCAGACTCAGCCAAAAGCTCTAGGATTCTCTTCTCCTTATAGAGCATCAGCTGATAATCTCTGTCATACTCGAAAATATTCACGGTGTGTGCCACGTGCAGGCGCTCCCGGTATTTCTCCAGTTTCTCCACCAGGAAGGGAGTGGTAGCCATCTCATTCTCCCAAAGTAACCGGAGTTCTTGTAAATCCTCCCAGTAGCAAGGGATTTGATGGAAGACTTCTTCTTCAATTGTCTCTTTCCTTTTCTCTAGTGCAGGTCGCATAAATTCTTCAGCCATATCCGGAGCTTTTGAACTACTTGCATCTGCCACTTTAGCTGTTGAATTTCTTTTTTCTGATATATTTGCAACTAACTGTTCTACTTTTATTTATAGACCAGGAAAAGGAAGATGAAAGGAAAATGTCATTACAGCAGACGATTACACTACTAAGCATCAGGATAATTTTAATTAATCTTGCTTATATTCTCATAATTTTTATATGCATTTATTAAGGGGGAATATTGGTTTTAAGAGGTTAACTGAGAAGATAAATGTTAGTCAACTCTCAACTGAAAGGACACAGTCTTACAACTGATCGTTCAGTTGGGTATTTCACTAATCTTCTCATTTAAGTTAACTAATTAACCATATTATATTCCAAATCAAGTGACGTGACTGACTGCTATATCATGATGAATCTTATCTTAAAACGTGGATGCATATTAACCGTTTAAATTGTACACACGCTTATAGCACACGTTACACACTCTTACAGCACACGTACACATGTTTTCATTCAAAATTTTGAATGGACTAACATGTGTCCAGAATTTGAATAGTCACATACATAAGTACCATTCCCCGCTTAATTTCAGTTTCTTCTTACGCGTACATCAATTTTCAAGAGAAAAATCATACACTCCGAGCTTGTGTCTTGTTAAATTTCAGGTTTTCTTAATCTCAGAAATGGCAAATCAAATTCCGGCACACTTATTGAACTCTATGGCTATCAATTTTGAGTCGGCCCTATCAATCGGAGAAGCCGATGTGAAGAATGTCTTTCTGAAGCTTGAATCAGCAGGGTTGAAAACTTTCTTAGGGCAATTCTCACAAGTGATCTATCCGAAGGAACTTCAAGATTTCTACTCAAATAGATTTATCAACTCTGATGGAAGCATCATCTCTACTGTCAACAATCACCTGTTGACCATCTCTGAATATTCTCTTGGAGAATTATTTTTGTTGCCTTCTGATGGGTTAGCACAACTTGCTGAAGTCAAAGCATCTGATGTCGAAGAGATGCAAACCTTACTTTCTGCTGATGGACGGAAAATCAAAGTTTCCGATCCAAAGAAGGAGCTGAAGCATGAGGTTCAGTTACTGGCCGACATTGTAGCCAAGGGGTTATTGGCAAAGGCAGGATCCTTTGCTGCTTTAACTTTGGAGAAATTTCAAACCATTACTGTCATCATGGCTGGACGAAGACTCAATTTGAAGCACCTCCTTTTCAACATCTTGAAGAATATGTTCTCTTCCACCAAACAGTCAAAAGGTTTTGCAATACAGCTGAGCTATTTGATGAAAGTCAAATGGTTAGTAACTGATGATTCCGAGAGATTATCTAAATTCAAAGTGTTCAATGCCAAGAATATTTTGCCACCAAAAACTAAGTTGGACATCTCTCCTGAAAAATTTATTAAGATCAAGATATTGGGATGCAGTAGGCTGATCCCAAATCAGTTAAGATTGCCAAGAATCTAGCATAGAAGAAGACTTCAAAGCGCAAACTGCTTATCAGTGATTCTCATGTAGAGAAGACCCTGTCTTCTCCAATTGTCAAGAAACTATGGACACTGAAAACCAAACCTATTGCTACAGTTGAAGTCATACCAACTGATAGGGTGATGAAATCAGGATCTCAACAACCAATCCAGGCTGTTGCATTGAAGGCAATTCCAACTGAGTCCTCAACTAAGGATCAGTTACCCTTGTTCACCATTCCGCCAAAGAGTAAAATCACTAAATCTAGTGATAAAACAAGACTTGCTGGAGTAAAAGCTCCACTTATTAATATTTCTCCTTACTCCCATTTACCATTTGCCAGACCAACAGGAGTTGTGCTCAGAGAGAAGATTGATGTAACTACGTCTGGATTAACCATTCCTCATATTTTGACTAACTCCAAGAGCAAAGGTAAAATACAAGAAGAGCCCAGACCTTCGAATGCCATTCAAACTCACATTGATCTAATTTGGCAAGAGGTCAATAAATTTGCTGAAGAGAAGCTCCAAGTTTTTGAAGAATGGGTAAATTTCAAAGTTCGAGTTTTTGCCAAGGACCTCCACAAAAAATCTAAGCTGAAAAGATTTATTGCTCTGGAAAGAGTAGTGCTGAAGATGATCAAAGATTCTTAAATTTATCAAGCTTTGCAGAGGAAGAGGTATTTCTTTGATCTTTCAAGAGAAAAGAAGCTGCAGCAGATTGTTACTGAGCTTCGGCAGAATTTCAATACCACAAGTCCAACTACATTCAATGACAAAGCAGTGTATGCTCAACTGGAAACAGGTTTGATTGTACTACAATCAGAAATTAAACAGTGGGAAATGGATCAAGAACTGATCATCCCAGCATTTTCTCAAGAAATTGTGACTGAAGAACTAGCTGAACAATTAGCTGGAGAGCATGATAAGGACACTCTGCTACCCTTTCTCCTCATCTTCAATTGCTCCACCTTCATCCTTGTCATCGCCTCCTATTGATCATCCCAAGATGTATTCAGAAGCTGAATTGACAATAGCTCATATTGATGAAATTATTGAATCGGTGGTTCAACAATCTTTCACCAATGAACCTTTGTCAGTTGATCACTCCGCTGATCAATCAGTTGAAGAGAACCCATCTTAACTGAAGAGCTAGTTAAAGCTGTCATTTTTGAACCAAATGATCAAGCTATGATGTCTGTTCAATCACCAGATCACCAAATTACTGAGAATCCGGAGGCTCTATTAACTACTTCAGAAAATCCTCCAACAGTTGTGTCAGCTCGAATCTCAGATGTTCATCAGGCAGAAGCATCAGTTCATGATCCTCTAGTTGAAGACCCTGCAAACTCTCACATTCAGCAGGAAAGCTCAAATGCTAATCAACAACAGTCTTCCCTTCTTCTGGTCCAAGCGGAAGTTACGGAAACAGATGTTCTAGCATCGACTATTGCTGAAACAATGATATCTGAAAGAACCATGGTGGTTTATGATCGACTCTCTCAGGAAACTGAAGCGTCGGATCAGCCAAATCCTCATTCCGCCAAAGATCTTGATTTCGTTCTTGAAGAGATTCAAGACATTCAGCATAATATACACAGAGTGATTAATGATTTGTACAAAATCCAGCATACTCAACTAGAACATTCTGAAGCATTCAACTCAGAGAAACTGAAAGCAATTCAAGAAGCCTTAACCTCTCTTTCTCAGTCAGTGGACTCAATTCAAAAGAACAAAGGTTTGGCTCAGAGTCTCTCCATCACTCAAGACGTTATCAGCAAACGAGTTGAAAATCTGGAGACGCTTGTAACAAGAAAAATAGACTCTTTGCAAACCACAATGCTCTCTGCCGTCTCTAACATATCCACTTCTGTAAATATCTTATCAACCGATGTTCGGAAATTATCTCTTCAGATGGGTTTATTTGACAAAAAGGGGAAGAGATTAAAGAGCTGCTAGATCAACAAAAGAAGAACAGTCTTTGAGTCATTGTCTATTACTCAACTCTATATCAAAACTTTTATGATATCTACGATGAGTTCAGTTGTTCAGTTATTTTGTGCTTAGTTTTGTCAAACACCTTAAAGGGGGAAATTGTTGGAAACAAAATTACGGTGTTTGACAAATTGCCAACTGATTATGCGAACCAACTGAATCTAGTAAACTGAACTCCGCAACTGAATATAGTAAACTGATCTACGCAACTGAAACGCAACTCAGTTTTTCTCCACACCAGCTAATTGCCCAGTAGCTGATTAATTCAGCTGAACACGTCATTAACAACCGACAGATAGTATCACTACAATCTGCAACTATCTGTGGGACGCCACATTTCAGAGGTCACAGAGTACGGTTGTCAGAAGAATAATGTAATGCCCGAGAATTGTAGGTTGATAAGACGAGATTATGAATTGTTGCATTGATGAGACACCTCCCCCGCGCTACCATTATCGATCGCACCCGCGGTAGGTGTGCAGAAAGTTAGAGTTTTGAATACATCTATACCGCACCCGCACCAAGAAGTACACCGCACCCGCGGTGGATGGGCAGTAAGTTGGATTGTTGCTACTGGAGGGTGAGCGCACCCGCGGTGAAAAAGGGACCGCACCCGCGGTCGCTGTTTCTGGAATTTTGGATGGGATGCCGTGAGCTCAGCGCACCCGCGGTTGAAAGCTAGCGCACCTGCGGTAGAGCAAGTGCGAGAAGTCCAGCATGCATATTAACTTGACAACTAGATTGTTAGACATTTAAAATGTACTTTCTTCATTCTTGTATCAGCTTTCACCGAGAAAAACTCCATGGGAGAAATGGTATCAAACTTCTTTCAAGTTTAGAAAATAAATTGTGGAAGATCTATCCATCCAAACTTCAATCCAAGCATAAATTCTTGCTCCTCTCATCAAGGGCTATCAAAGGATGTAAGTATCTTTAAGTTTCAGCATGTTTGAAGTTACATGTTGGGGAAATTCTGATATACTTGTAATTATGTGTTTTTGAGATCATCGACATCGTAGAAACATAAACGGATCGAGAAAATGATAGCAAATGACATTGTTATGATTTCCAGCATATAAGTGATTGAGTATATGAAGATTTTCAGAGGTTAAGGATTATGTTGATTGTTATTGAGTTTTCGGTATATCGAGAATCCGCCGTTATGCCGTTGAAATGACTTGAAATGAAATATTGATCCGTACTAGTATAAGTTTGATTTGTGGATTGATATTGTGATATGTGACATTGCCATTTCAGATTTCTAGTGACAAGAATCGACTTCAAGACTTCGATCTTAATAAAGACTGTACGACAAGAAGGTATAATTCATGTTAATTCGGGAAGATACAACTCGAATTAGATTTGATTTGAGTTTCCCAAAATCACATACTAGATTGTTGTTTATATTTTGTTATGCTTATGCTTTATTTATAGATTTATATTCAAGCATTAAGATAGGAGAGTCATTGGCAGATTTGCCAAATTTCTAGATGTTCGGTGATATCGACGCATAGGAGCAGATTGACTCCGATTGTAGACATTCGATACAGACAGGACCGAAGTCTAGGAATAAGACATACCGTCACCCCGATTTGGAGGGTAGGTGGCAGACTGTGACGTCTTATTCACACTGAGATCCCTAGATTTAGATACGAGTCGAGTTATAGAGTAAGAGTCGGATTGTTTTATCTGTATTCACTAATGTGTCATAATTACCGAAACATGTGTTATGATTTATTATGAAATTGCATGACTGTTGAGACTTTGATTGTTGCACTCCCAAGAGCAGGTTGTCCACAAGTAGTATAATTCGGTGAGTGCGAATATCGTATCCACGAGGAAGTTAAGGTAATTACAAGTCCACTACAATGTTTTTTTATTTTTAATTTTTTTTAGTTGTTTGAATCTTTAGTTGGTAATTTTTAATTGTTCAAATTTTAATTAAGTAGTTGAGATTAAAGGATCCACTCTTGGTATTTTAATAAAGTTAACATTAACGAACATTATTGAAATCCAGTTAATAAAATGGTTCCAATATATTAAATAATCATATTTATATTATGTTATATATTATTATCTTTTAAGTATATAATATATACCAAAACTTATAAATGTTGTCAAGTATTTATTGTGCTATATATATATTTGTAAACACTAAATCAAGGTTCTCACTTTAAATGGTTGGTAAAACCAAACAAACATTTAAATGGTTCCAAGAATTTAATATTATAATATATTCATATATAATAAATAAGGCATCCACTTTAAATGGTTGGTAATATCAAACTAACATTTAAATGGTTCGAAGAATTTAGTGTAACATATAGCAACAATAAATCAAAACTCCCACTTATAAGTAGGGTATAAAAATGCTTAAAGAAATAAATATAACATAAACAATAAATAATGATTAAATAATATAAAACATAGATTCTTACCTTTTAGTAACTTTATTATCATGCCAAGATTTTCACCTTTTCATCTCAACTTTAGGAAGTTAGCTATTCATTATTCAAAGTGTAAAACTTTGAATATGAAATTAACATGCTAATTATATTTAAATGAAGAAATAAAGGAAAAATATAGAGAGAAATATTATGAACTCAAAGGTTTGTTCATAGAATGAGGGATATCTCAATACATTACAATACACCCCTATTTATAGCCAAATTTAGGGAGACAACCACAAATAAAATATTATTTTTTTACACATAAGTCTTCATTGGTGTTCCAAGATATTATATTATATTACACATCACTTTAGAAAATCTTCTTCTCCGAATTTGCTTCTTCACATAAAAAGAAACATGTGGATAATTGAGTTGTCTAGTTGTGGTATTTTTTTCAAACCATTTGACCAAGTAATTTGAGAGATATGGTCAAAATACTAGAGCATGGTAAAACTGCCAGTCTTTTGATAACTTTATTTGTTGCTTAATTTGATCCCAATTGTGAGAGGATTTTTATCTCATGCTTGCCATCAATATTGTAGATATTAACATCAACTTTCTACAGGTCCAAGAATCATCTTAATCCCATTTGCAACGCCAAGTTTATTCTTGTTTTATCGAACTTGTAAAAAATAGTAAAAACTTGTAATCACACAGCAACTTATATTTTATACAATTTATTACAAAACATATAATATTTAAACATTTAATAAAACAAAAACTATATATTATATTATAAAACATTTAATTAATGTACAATTTTTATGTTTATCACACCTCCCAACCAGCTTATTGCTAGTCCCTAGCAATTTAAGCGTTAATAGCAATACAAAACATATTGATTAATTTAAATAGAAATGTAATCAAAACTATCTAAGTGTTTAAATTAAATTTGAAAACTGTCAAAGTTATATTAAGATCATCATAATTATAACTTATGAAATAATTTGAGATGATCAATTCAAAGCTTATTTCAGGTAGTTATATGTACACGGCCTTCAGAAATTCCTAGTAAGAGTCTCAACTCCATATCCTCACAGGTTAATAAATGTTTCAATTTATGGCAACGATTTCTCTCATGGAGTTGGAATACAGATAAATGCTCAAAAAAATGATTTACAGAATGCAGACAGACAAACGAGCCAAACTAATCAAAAGATAGAAAATCCATTGATTCAAAATCTAGTTGTTCTTATTATATATTTTTTCCTGATATATATATATATATATATTTTTTCATAACATCATGGAATCAGACTAAGTTTATGCTTCTTGACCACATATTTATTTAATTTTTACAATAAATTTCTCTCTCTCTTTTTTTTTTTCTTATGAGAGATATATAGGTCGTAGCATATAACTTAAAAATTACATAGATCTTCAATATCTTTCTTTTTGTATTTTTCTCCTGTTTTTTTTTCAGAAAATATCATTTTTTTTTTCAAAATAAGAACTCAAGATCTAAACAATAGATAGTCTCTCTCATGATCAATAAAGGCTCGAAAGCTGTTTTCTCATTCCTCTCCACTCACTCACAAAATATGTGTGAGTTCAAAATTTTAGGCACTCTTATAAGTTATATCTTGGGCCATATACTTTAATACCTGATTTTACCACAATGGTTAATCACTCAAAAATATTTCAAAAATCATATTTTTATATTGATCAGAATATTAAAATTGACTTTTTTTTCAAATAAAAATGTAAACATTCTTAAATAGATTAATGCATGTTCTAATTTAAATCTTTCAAACATGTAGTGTATGACATTTTTGCAAAAATTACTAAGATACAAACAATAAACATGATTTTATTTTAAAATAGTATATATTTTTATTTTTTTATTTTTAAATTTTTTTTAAGTTTGTTCTCCCCCAATCAGAATATGACATTGTCCCTAATGTCAAAATAACTATTAATGAGCAATGATTGTGGAACTTCTCCTCTTAATCGGACCTTAGCTTCTATTACAAGACGAATATCTTCTGGAATTCCTTTTTGCATTAGCAATCTCAATCTTTCACACCTTTTTGCATAAATTTTTCTTAGAACATTTTCAGAAACAGAGGGAAAATATTTACAAATTTTTGAGAGAATTTCATCCATTTTGAAAATAAAAGAAATGATTTTTTTTATTTTTGTATCAGCAATTGTGGGAAACTGATTTAACCGACTATGAGAGTCACGGAGTACCGTTATCCGACATTTAACCGGGAAAATAAAAGATTAAGAAAACCGGAAATAAAAACAAACAAACTTAAATGCAACACCAAAAAAATAAAAAAAAAATCAAGGATCAGAAAGAGAAATAAACTCTTCTTGAAAGATTTCATTTTCTAAAAATGGTTTAAACCTTTGTCCATTTACTTTAAAAATATCGCCATTTATAGGATTTTCAATATCCACAGCTCCATAAGTATACACATGCTTTACAACATATGGGCATGTTCATCTTGATCGTAATTTTCCTAGGAATATGTGAAGTCGATAATTATAAAGCAAAACTTTTTTACCAATCTCAAAAGAATTTCTAAGAATTGTTTTGTCATGAAATGATTTGATTTTTGCTTTATAAATCCTTGAATTCTCATACGCGTCATTTCTGAGTTCATCAAGTTCATTAAGTTGCAATTTACGCAATTTTTTGGCATCATCCATGCTTGAATTTAATGTTTTGATCGCCCAATAAGCTTTATGTTCCAATTCCACAAGCAAATGACAATGTTTTCCATAAACCAACCTATAGGGAGATATATTCAATGATGTTTTAAAAGCTGTTCGATATGCCCAAAGTGCATCATTAAGTCGCATAGACCAATCTTTTCTATTTGAGTTAACAGTTTTTTCCAAAAATTGCTTTATCTCCCTATTAGCTAATTCAACTTGTCCATTTGTTTGAGGATGATAAGGAGTAGTTATTTTATGAGTAATACCATATTTTTTCATTGATGAAGCAAATAGTTTATTAACAAAGTGAGTTCCCCCATCACTTATCATGGCTCGAGAAATTCCAAATCTACTAAAAATATTTTCTTTCAAAAATTTGATGACGATTTTATGATCATTTGTTCGACATGGAATTGCCTCTATCCATTTGGAAATATAATCAACTGCAACTAAAATATACAAGTATCCAAACGACGGTGGAAAAGGTCCCATAAAATCAATTCCCCAACAGTCAAAGATTTCAATTTCAATGATAGGATTCAAAGGCATCATGTTTTTTTTTTTTGAAATCGCACCCAATTTTTGACAATTTTCACAGAACTTGCAGATTTCGTGGGTGTCTTTAAACAAAGTGAGCCAATAAAATCCACACTGAAATATTTTTGCAGCCGTTTTCTTTGAAGAAAAATGTCCTCCACATGCTTCTGAATGACAAAATTTAATGACACTACTTACCTCATTGTTGGGTATGCAACGTCGAAAAATTTGATCTGGACAATACTTGAACAGATACGGATCATCCCAATAAAAGTTTTTTACCTCATTCAAAAATTTTCTTTTATCTTAGGAACTCCATTGCAGTGGCATTTTTCCTGTCACAAGAAAATTTACTATGTTAGCAAACCAAGGTGTAGTAGTAACTGAAAATAAATGTTCATCAGGAAAATTATCGTTAATTGGTGTCATTTCACAACATGATCCTGTTACTAGTCTCGATAAATGATCGGCTACGACATTCTCGGTTCCTTTTTTATCTTTGATCACAATGTCAAATTTTTGGAGAAACAAAATCCATCGTATCAGTCGTGGCTTTGCATCCTGTTTGGTCAACAAATATCTAATAGCAAAATGATCAGTAAACACAATATTCATTGATCCAATCAAATAAGAACGAAATTTATCTAATGCAAATGTTACAGCAAGTTGTAATGCCCGAATTTTGATATAATATGGCAGTAGTTGTGATGGTTCTTGGCTTTAAGATATGGTATGAATGGTAATGAATGTTATAGAATTGAATAGATAATGGATGGGTGGAATCAAAGGTTGAAGTTGAGCTAAATAGGTAATGGACGTGCAGAAACGGTATGAAAAATGTGACAGTAGTTGTGGTTTTTAACATAATGTTTTGTCTATTGATCCAATTGATGTGAGGAATTTTTCATTAGAAAGATAAGACATAAGGCTAAAACTTTGTAGTTTTGAGTTTTGTTCAAATCATTAGGGAAGACGAGCCAAAAGCGCCCCGAAGTGTGTCGTGTGTATCGTCGTTCCTAAAATGACACATGTTGGGAGAATGGGCATAACTTTTTACTCAGAGCTCCAAATGATCTGAAATTTTGGGAGAAGAAAGCCACGACATAGGGCTACAACCTTTTAGTTTACCACCTTTCCTAATTCCGAAGGGAAGAGGCGTTTCTGAAGCAATCTTTGAGGTGGCTGTGCGCAGAGTGGCGCCCGAGCGGTAATCTTTGACCGCCCGAGCGCGCCCCGTTCTGAAATTTTGAGTTTTGGGCAGTAAGTTCGGCGCTAGGGCGGTGATATGTGACCGCTCGAGCGCCCAGCAAGTTGAAAAACGTGTTTTGGTGTTTGGGAAGGCATAAAATCGAATGGGATCATTGTTTTACTCATTTTCCTTCTCCTTCTCTTTTCTCTATCGGTTTAGAGCTAGGGTTCTTCATTTTTCTTTTCATCTTCTAATTATTCTTAAATCTATTGGAGATTTGTTCAAGAAAAATATGAAATAAGTATAGATTTGTGATCCTCTCTTCAAAATCTTCAAGATGTGGTAAGTATTTCTCAATTCTATTCAAGTTTGGATATGGGTTGAAGTTAGAATTGATATTTGAGTTGATATTTGAGATATTGAGATGTTGGAGATGTTGTAATTGTGTTGGTTTGAATTTAAAATGGAATTGAAGCCAATGGCAAAGTAAAGGAGCTAACTCTTTGGCACGTACGTCACGTGTTTGACAAAATGATTCAATGAATGTTTTTATGGCATATTACGGTTAAGAAATTTAAGGATCTTGATTCGAAGCAGTATTGAATTAATTATGAATTTTGTACAGAAACAGCTCTGTTTTGATAAGTGATCCGAGTTCTTGAGTTATAGTAGATTTCAGAGGTTCAAGACTTCTCACCTACACATTTCGATCTTCCTTTGGTAATATTTGAAAGGTATGTTACGGTCGGTAACATACAAGGTAAAAGTATCATTTTTATTTTAAATTGAAAATCCGATGGCTTGATGAATTATTTGTGATTTGTTGATGATTGATCTTTTGAGATGAGCTTATTATGATATTGACTTGATAAGATTGAAATGCATCATTGCATTGCATATTGAGCCACTTTTTGATTCAGATTTGATATGGCGGAGTTAGCCTTGATTTATTGATTTGTTGGACGTATGGGGCTATAGTTGAGTTGGCATAGTGTATGCGGAGGTCGCTGCTATGGCCTGAACACTCTCTATAGGCGCACCATAGTCTTGGGATTGTAAAACACAGCACCCCACCCCGAGCGGATGAGTCGGTGGATGTTGCTGGGTGATTCTATTCCCTTGGGTACCCTATGACCAGATGATTCACTTGATCTTGAGATTTATTGATAGCCCACAGCTTTTGATCATGCATTGCATTATATTGCATCTCTATGAATTGTATATGAGATATTTGAAATTTTAATTCTCATATGTTATTGATTGTATCATACTGGGTTTATACTCACCGGCATGTCGGCTACCTCTTGTTTTTATGTGCTTGACGGTAGGTGAGGCGAGGCTTGGGATGCCAGAGTCCAGCTCCAGGCGAGGAGATACGAGTTAGAGTGGGATTCTCGGGTCTTAGGAGCTATGTGATGATGTTTGGATTTCTTTGGTTCACTAATTTATTTTGGCATTTAAAAATTTTATTTCAAACATTTGAGACATTTAAATTATTCTGACGATGTTTATGTCAGTTTGTGAACAAGAAATTATGTATTTTATTAAATCGTTTGGTTTGATACATTTAAAATTATTAGTATTAGATATCAGACCCGGGGCCCCACATTAGGTGGTATCAGAGCGTAAGATATTTGGGAACAGGGTAGATCGAGTCAGTTCGAATTGCTTGATCATGAGATATATTTGCTATTATTTCCATTGTGCTATAATGTGAAATACATGATTTAAATTGAGATATTATATTATTGAGCTTTATTCGAGATTTTTGAGATTATTGAGTCTCGAGAGCCAGAGATGATTGATACAAGATTGAGATGATTGTGATTTTGTGATTTTATCTGTGTTTGATCTATTTTATATCAGACATGGCTACTCGAGGTAGAGGTCGTGGTAGACCTAGACAGGAGATACCAGTGGCACAAGATCAGGGAAGTGCTACTCATACTCAGATGGATATAACTCCGACTCCGATGGAGATACTGTTAGCCAGAACCCACCGATGTTGAAGGGTACCGAGAATGCATTAGAGTGTGAGAATTGGTTGGAGAATATAGATCAATTATTTGAATCTCTTGAGTATCCAGATGATCGTAGAATAAAATTAGTTGTTCATCAGTTATTGGATGTTGCTAAGAGTTGGTGGATCATGACAAAGAAAGCTTTAGAGGGTCGAGGTACGATTGTTACCTGGGATATTTTTAAATCTGAATTTTATCAGCGTTTCTTTCCTACTTCTTACAAGAAAGATAGGGGAGCCGAGTTTGCAAATTTAAAGCAGGGAAATCTGAATATTGAGGACTATGTTGCTAAGTTCTCGAATTTACTGAGATTTGCTCCTCATGTAGCATCCGATGAAGAAGCTAAGGCCGATCATTTCATTAATGGTCTTAATCCGGATATATTTACCCTGGTTAATACTGGAAGGCCTAACACTTTTGCTGAGGCTCTTGATCGAGCCAAGGGAGCTGAAACTGGAATCATTAGGCAGAGAGGTTCTCAATATTCACAAAGACCCCAATAGCCACCGTTTCGACAGCAGTTCAGACAGGGTAATACTGGTGGTAACACTGGCAACATAAGAGAGAGCAGTTCAAGGCTAGAGGCAAACAATTTAAGAGGCATGGAAGTAATTTTTCGAGTTCTAGTGGATCGAGACAGTCTGGTTCAGTTCAGAGCACTGGTTATTCAGGCCCGACTTATGGTCAGTGCGGTGGTGGACATTATACCGATCAGTGTAGAGGAATCTCGGGAACTTGCCACTTGTGTCACCATGTGGGACACTATGCTCGAGTGTGTCCTAACCGTGGCAGTGAAATATCTCAGAGTGGGGGATCATCGAGACAGATACCTCACCAGAATCGTCAGACCCCTACAGTTCATTCTTATCAGCCATCAAACCGGACAGATCAGAACAAACAGAGTGGTTGCCACAGGGTAGGACAGCCACCAAGACAGCAGGCTAGAGTTTTTGCACTCACTGAGGATGAGGCACATAATGCTCCAGATAATGTTATTGCAGGTAATTGTTTTCTCTCACGTTATCCTGCTTATGTTTTGATGGATACTGGTGCATCACATACTTTCATATCTGAGCACTTTGTGACATTGCATTCGTTGCATTCTATACCATTATCATCTACCTTATCTATTTCTACTCCACTGGGCAAAGTGATGAGGTCAGCTGAAATGATAAGTGGTTGTGAATTTCGTTATGAGAATAATTTCATTGAGCTTGATTGTATTATATTGGAGATGTCTGATTTTGACTGCATAGGTTGTATTGACATGTTGACAAGATACAAGGCTACTGTAGATTGTTTTCAGAAGGTTGTTAAGTTTAAGCCTGATATGACAGATCTCTGGACATTCTATGGTAAGGGTTCTCGAGCTAAGATTCCTTTGATATCTGTTTTGTCCATGACTCGTTTGTTGCAGAAAGAAGCCGAATGTTTCTTGGTTTATGCGATTGATATTTCAAGGTCAGTACCTAAATTGGCAGATATTCCAATTGTTAGTGAATTTTCAGATGTATTTCCAGATGAAATTCCAGGATTTCCTCCAGTCCGAGAGGTTGAGTTCAACATTGAGTTGATGCCAGGTACACAGCCTATTTCTAGAGCTCCTTATAGGATGTCGCCAATTGAACTGAAGGAACTAAAGGAACAACTTGAGGATTTATTGGCTAAAGGATATATAAGACCAAGTGTTTCACCTTGGGGTGCTCCGGTTTTATTCGTGAAGAAGAAAGATGGGTCTATGAGGCTTTGTGTCGATTATAGACAGTTGAATAAAGCCACAGTAAAGAATAAGTATCCTTTGCCAAGGATTGATGATCTCTTTGACCAGTTGCAGGGTTCTTCAGTATATTCTAAGATTGATTTAAGATCCGGATATCATCAGTTAAGAGTTAGAGAGGCAGATGTGCCTAAGACCGCTTTTCGTACCAGGTATGGGCATTTTGAATTTTTGGTTATGCCTTTTGGGTTGACCAATGCACCTGCGGTATTTATGGATTTGATGAACCGTGTGTTTCAACGGTATATAGATCAGTTTGTTGTGATCTTCATTGATGATATTCTTATTTATTAAAAATCTGAAATTGAGCATGTCGAACACTTGAGAGTTGTACTGCAGATTTTGAGAACTGAAAAGTTGTATGCTAAATTATCGAAATGCGAGTTTTGGTTGGATAGAGTGGTTTTCCTTGGACATGTGATTTCAAGTGCAGGTATATCAGTTGATCCGAGTAAAGTTGAGGCATTCATCAATTGGTCTAGACCGACATCAGTTCCTGAGGTACGTAGTTTTATGGGTTTGGCAGGCTATTATCGCAGATTTATTGAAGGATTCTCACAGATTGCGAGGCCAATTACCCAGCTGACACAAAAGAATGCACCATTTATTTGGTCGCAAGCTTGTGAGGCTAGTTTTGTTGAACTTAAGAAGAGATTAACTACTGCTCCAGTTCTGACTATTCCATCAGGTGTAGGAGGATTTACAGTGCACACTGATGCTTCACATCAGGGATTGGGTTGTGTTTTAATGCAGCATGGCCGTGTTGTTGCCTATGCTTCACGACAGTTGAAGCCACATGAGTCTAGATATCCAGTGCATGACTTGGAATTAGCAGCAGTGGTTTTTGCCCTAAAGATTTGGCGTCACTACTTGTATGGTGAGACATTTGAGATATTCACTGATCATAAGAGTTTGAAATACCTCTTTTCACAAGCAGAGCCGAACATGAGACAGAGACGTTGGTTAGACTTGTTGAAAGACTATGATTGCGAAATAAAATATTATCCAGGAAAGTCTAATGCAGCAGCCGATGCTTTGAGCAGAAAAGTATGTAATATGTCCTTGATCACTAGCAGTGTATCTAATTTAGTAGAAGAATGTTGTCTTTCTGGTTTGGATTTTGTGGTAGATACTCAACCTGTAAGAGTATTTATGATTCAGGCAGAACCCGAGTTGTTTGTCAAAATTAGAGAGGCCCAAAAGTTAGATCAAAGCATTATGAAATCAGTTGAACTTGTCAAATCAGGACATCAATCAGAATTTCAGGTCAATAATGAGGGTATTTTGTTTGTGAATGATCGTATTGTAGTTCCTGATATTTCAGAGTTGAGGATGCAGATTTTGCGTGATGCTCATTGCAGTAAGTTCAGTGTACACCCTGGAAGTAAAAAAATGTACAATGATTTGAAGAAACAATTTTGGTGGAAAAGAATGAAATCTGACATAGCAGAATTTGTATCTCGTTGTTTGAATCGTCAACAAGTAAAAGCAGAAAGAAAGCGACCAGGAGGTCTTTTGCATAGCCTTAAAGTTCCAGAATGGAAGTGGGATCATATCACGATGGACTTTGTCACGAAATTGCCGAGGTCGTCGAGGGGTTGCGATGCAATTTGGGTTATAGTTGACAGATTAACTAAGTCTTCCGTGTTTCATTCCTTATCAGATGACATATAGACATGATCAGATGGCCAGATTGTACATCAGAGAAGTTTTGAGATTGCATGGTGTTCCTAAATCCATTGTATCAGATCGTGATCCAAGATTTTCTTCTCATTTTTGGCAGAGTTTACAGGAGGCCCTTGGTACTCGTTTGCATTTGAGTACAGCATATCATCCTCAGACAGACGGACAGTTAGAACGTACTATTCAAACATTAGAGGATATGCTGAGAGCTGTAGTGATGGATTTTGGTATTGGTTGGCAGGATTCGTTACCACTCGTTGAGTTTTCTTATAACAACAGTTACCAAGTGAGTATTGGAATGTCACCATTTGAAGCACTATATGGCAGAAAGTGTCGATCTCCTTTGTATTGGGATGATTTATCTGAAGCACCAATTGTAGGACCTGATATGATAAGAGATATGACAGAGAAGGTGAAATTGATTCAGAATCGTATGCGAGCTGCTCAGGATAGGCAGGCTAAGTATGCAAACATCAGGAGAAGACCGCTGATTTTTGAGAAAGGTGACAGAGTTTTTCTTAAAATATCTCCTTTTCGTGGTACAGTTAGATTTGGAAAGAAGGGTAAATTATCACCGAGATTCATAGGTCCGTCTGAGATTTTGGAACGTGTTGGTGATTTGGCTTATAGATTAGCTCTTCCTCGTGCGTTATCAGGTGTTCATAATGTTTTTCATGTGTCCATGTTGAGGAAATATCATCCAGATCCTTCTCATGTACTTCCACCCGATGAGGTTGAGTTAGATCAGAATTTGAGCTACATTGAGAGACCGATTCAGATTCTAGACAGAAAAGATAAACAACTCAGAAATAAATTGATACCATTGGTTAAAGTACAGTGGAACAGACATGGTGTCGAGGAGGCAACTTGGGAATTAGAAGATAAAATGAGACAAAAATATCCAGAGTTATTCAAATGAAGTACGCTTCTATTCTCGGTTTTAATTTCAGTATTGATTATTATATGTTAGACTTGAAAGAGATGATTGATTTCGAGGACGAAATCTATTTTTACAGGGGAGGAATTGTAATGCCCGAATTTTGATATAATATGGCAGTAGTTGTGATGGTTCTTGGCTTTACGATATGGTATGAATGGTAATGAATGTTATAGAATTGAATAGATAATGGATGGGTGGAATCAAAGGTTGAAGTTGAGCTAAATAAGTAATGGACGTGCAGAAACGGTATGAAAAATGTGACAGTAGTTGTTGTTTTTAGCATAATGTTTTGTATATTGATCCAATTGATGTGAGGCCTTTTTCATTAGAAAGATAAGACATAAGGCTATAACTTTGTAGTTTTGAGTTTTGTTCAAATCATTAGGGAAGACGAGCCAAAAGCGTCCCGAAGTGTGTCGTGCGTATCGTCATTCCTAAAATGACACATGTTGGGAGAATGGGCATAACGTTTTACTCAGAGCTCCAAATGATCTGAAATTTTGGGAGAAGAAAGCCACGACATAGGGCTACAACCTTTTAGTTTACCACCTTTCCTAATTCCGAAGGGAAGAGGCGTTTCTGAAGCAATCTTTGAGGTGGCTGTGCGAAGAGTGGCGCCCGAGCGGTAATCTTTGACCGCCCGAGCGCGCCCCGTTCTGAAATTTTGAGTTTTGGGCAGTAAGTTCGGCGCTAGGGCGGTAATATGTGACCGCTCGAGCGCCCAGCAAGTTGAAAAACGTGTTTTGGTGTTTGGGAAGGCATAAAATCGAATGGGATCATTGTTTTACTCATTTTCCTTCTCCTTCTCTTCTCTCTATCGGTTTAGAGCTAGGGTTCTTCATTTTTCCTTTCATCTTCTAATTATTCTTAAATCTATTGGAGATTTGTTCAAGAAAAATATGAAATAAGTATAGATTTGTGATCCTCTCTTCAAAATCTTCAAGATGTGGTAAGTATTTCTCATTTCTATTCAAGTTTGGATATGGGTTGAAGTTAGAATTGATATTTGAGTTGATATTTGAGATATTGAGATGTTGGAGATGTTGTAATTGTGTTGGTTTGAATTTAAAATGGAATCGAAGCCAATGGCAAAGTAAAGGAGCTAACTCTTTGGCACGTACGTCACGTGTTTGACAAAATGATTCAATGAATGTTTTTATGGCATATTACGGTTAAGAAATTTAAGGATCTTGATTCGAAGCAGTATTGAATTAATTATGAATTTTGTACAGAAACAGCTCTGTTTTGATAAGTGATCCGAGTTCTTGAGTTATAGTAGATTTCAGAGGTTCAAGACTTCTCACCTACACATTTCGATCTTCCTTTGGTACTATTTGAAAGGTATGTTACGGTCGGTAACATACGAGATAAAAGTATCATTTTTATTTTAAATTGAAAATCCGATGGCTTGATGAATTATTTGTGATTTGTTGATGATTGATCTTTTGAGATGAGCTTATTATGATATTGACTTGATAAGATTGAAATGCATCATTGCATTGCATATTGAGCCACTTTTTGATTCAGATTTGATATGGCGGAGTTAGCCTTGATTTATTGATTTGTTGGACGTATGGGGCTATAGTTGAGTTGGCATAGTGTATGCGGAGGTCGCTGCTATGGCATGAACACTCTCTATAGGCGCACCATAGTCTTGGGATTGTAAAACACAGCACCCCACCCCGAGCGGATGAGTCGGTGGATGTTGCTGGGTGATTCTATTCCCTTGGGTACCCTATGACCAGATGATTCACTTGATCTTGAGATTTATTGATAGCCCACAGCTTTTGATCATGCATTGCATTATATTGCATCTCTATGAATTGTATATGAGATATTTGAAATTTTAATTCTCATATGTTATTGATTGTATCATACTGGGTTTATACTCACCGGCATGTCGGCTACCTCTTGTTTTTATGTGCTTGACGGTAGGTGAGGCGAGGCTTGGGATGCCAGAGTCCAGCTCCAGGCGAGGAGATACGAGTTAGAGTGGGATTCTCGGGTCTTAGGAGCTATGTGATGATGTTTGGATTTCTTTGGTTCACTAATTTATTTTGGCATTTAAAAATTTTATTTCAAACATTTGAGACATTTAAATTATTCTGACGATGTTTATGTCAGTTTGTGAACAAGAAATTATGTATTTTATTAAATCGTTTGGTTTGATACATTTAAAATTATTAGTATTAGATATCAGACCCGGGGCCCCACATTAGGTGGTATCAGAGCGTAAGATATTTGGGAACAGGGTAGATCGAGTCAGTTCGAATTGCTTGATCATGAGATATATTTGCTATTATTTCCATTGTGCTATAATGTGAAATACATGATTTAAATTGAGATATTATATTATTGAGCTTTATTCGAGATTTTTGAGATTATTGAGTCTCGAGAGCCAGAGATGATTGATACAAGATTGAGATGATTGTGATTTTGTGATTTTATCTGTGTTTGATCTATTTTATATCAGACATGGCTACTCGAGGTAGAGGTCGTGGTAGACCTAGACAGGAGATACCAGTGGCACAAGATCAGGGAAGTGCTACTCATACTCAGATGGATATAACTCCGACTCCGATGGAGATACTGTTAGCCAGAACCCACCGATGTTGAAGGGTACCGAGAATGCATTAGAGTGTGAGAATTGGTTGGAGAATGTAGATCAATTATTTGAATCTCTTGAGTATCCAGATGATCGTAGAATAAAATTAGTTGTTCATCAGTTATTGGATGTTGCTAAGAGTTGGTGGATCATGACAAAGAAAGCTTTAGAGGGTCGAGGTACGATTGTTACCTGGGATATTTTTAAATCTGAATTTTATCAGCGTTTCTTTCCTACTTCTTACAGGAAAGATAGGGGAGCCGAGTTTGCAAATTTAAAGCAGGGAAATCTGAATATTGAGGACTATGTTGCTAAGTTCTCGAATTTACTGAGATTTGCTCCTCATGTAGCATCCGATGAAGAAGCTAAGGCCGATCATTTCATTAATGGTCTTAATCCTGATATATTTACCCCGGTTAATACTGGAAGGCCTAACACTTTTGCTGAGGCTCTTGATCGAGCCAAGGGAGCTGAAACTGGAATCATTAGGCAGAGAGGTTCTCAATATTCACAAAGACCCCAACAGCCACCGTTTCGACAGCAGTTCAGACAGGGTAATACTGGTGGTAACACTGGCAACATAAGAGAGCAGTTCAAGGCTAGAGGCAAACAATTTAAGAGGCATGGAAGTAATTTTTCGAGTTCTAGTGGATCGAGACAGTCTGGTTCAGTTCAGAGCACTGGTTATTCAGGCCCGACTTATGGTCAGTGCGGTGGTAGACATTATACCGATCAGTGTAGAGGAATCTCGGGAACTTGCCACTTGTGTAACCATGTGGGACACTATGCTCGAGTGTGTCCTAACCGTGGCAGTGAAATATCTCAGAGTGGGGGATCATCGAGACAGATACCTCACCAGAATCGTCAGACCCCTACAGTTCATTCTTATCAGCCATCAAACCGGACAGATCAGAACAAACAGAGTGGTTGCCACAGGGTAGGACAGCCACCAAGACAGCAGGCTAGAGTTTTTGCACTCACTGAGGATGAGGCACATAATGCTCCAGATAATGTTATTGCAGGTAATTGTTTTCTCTCACGTTATCCTGCTTATGTTTTGATGGATACTGGTGCATCACATACTTTCATATCTGAGCACTTTGTCACATTGCATTCGTTGCATTCTATACCATTATCATCTACCTTATCTATTTCTACTCCACTGGGCAAAGTGATGAGGTCAGCTGAAATGATAAGTGGTTGTGAATTTCGTTATGAGAATAATTTCATTGAGCTTGATTGTATTATATTGGAGATGTCTGATTTTGACTGCATAGGTTGTATTGACATGTTGACAAGATACAAGGCTACTGTAGATTGTTTTCAGAAGGTTGTTAAGTTTAAGCCTGATATGACAGATCTCTGGACATTCTATGGTAAGGGTTCTCGAGCTAAGATTCCTTTGATATCTGTTTTGTCCATGACTCGTTTGTTGCAGAAAGGAGCCGAATGTTTCTTGGTTTATGCGATTGATATTTCAAGGTCAGTACCTAAATTGGCAGATATTCCAATTGTTAGTGAATTTTCAGATGTATTTCCAGATGAAATTCCAGGATTTCCTCCAGTCCGAGAGGTTGAGTTCAACATTGAGTTGATGCCAGGTACACAGCCTATTTCTAGAGCTCCTTATAGGATGTCGCCAATTGAACTGAAGGAACTAAAGGAACAACTTGAGGATTTATTGGCTAAAGGATATATAAGACCAAGTGTTTCACCTTGGGGTGCTCCGGTTTTATTTGTGAAGAAGAAAGATGGGTCTATGAGGCTTTGTGTCGATTATAGACAGTTGAATAAAGCCACAGTAAAGAATAAGTATCCTTTGCCAAGGATTGATGATCTCTTTGACCAGTTGCAGGGTTCTTCAGTATATTCTAAGATTGATTTAAGATCCGGATATCATCAGTTAAGAGTTAGAGAGGCAGATGTGCCTAAGACCGCTTTTCGTACCAGGTATGGGCATTTTGAATTTTTGGTTATGCCTTTTGGGTTGACCAATGCACCTGCGGTATTTATGGATTTGATGAACCGTGTGTTTCAACGGTATATAGATCAGTTTGTTGTGATCTTCATTGATGATATTCTTATTTATTAAAAATCTGAAATTGAGCATGTCGAACACTTGAGAGTTGTACTGCAGATTTTGAGAACTGAAAAGTTGTATGCTAAATTATCGAAATGCGAGTTTTGGTTGGATAGAGTGGTTTTCCTTGGACATGTGATTTCAAGTGCAGGTATATCAGTTGATCCGAGTAAAGTTGAGGCAGTCATCAATTGGTCTAGACCGACATCAGTTCCTGAGGTACGTAGTTTTATGGGTTTGGCAGGCTATTATCGCAGATTTATTGAAGGATTCTCACAGATTGCGAGGCCAATTACCCAGCTGACACAAAAGAATGCACCATTTATTTGGTCGCAAGCTTGTGAGGCTAGTTTTGTTGAACTTAAGAAGAGATTAACTACTGCTCCAGTTCTGACTATTCCATCAGGTGTAGGAGGATTTACAGTGCACACTGATGCTTCACATCAGGGATTGGGTTGTGTTTTAATGCAGCATGGCCGTGTTGTTGCCTATGCTTCACGACAGTTGAAGCCACATGAGTCTAGATATCCAGTGCATGACTTGGAATTAGCAGCAGTGGTTTTTGCCCTAAAGATTTGGCGTCACTACTTGTATGGTGAGACATTTGAGATATTCACTGATCATAAGAGTTTGAAATACCTCTTTTCACAAGCAGAGCCGAAC
The DNA here is from genome assembly GCF_022965805.1 of Primulina eburnea. Lineage (NCBI taxonomy): Eukaryota > Viridiplantae > Streptophyta > Magnoliopsida > Lamiales > Gesneriaceae > Primulina > Primulina eburnea. The sequence goes on from NC_133113.1 coordinate 19,923,967, forward strand.
ATGAGACAGAGACGTTGGTTAGACTTGTTGAAAGACTATGATTGCGAAATAAAATATTATCCAGGAAAGTCTAATGCAGCAGCCGATGCTTTGAGCAGAAAAGTATGTAATATGTCCTTGATCACTAGCAGTGTATCTAATTTAGTAGAAGAATGTTGTCTTTCTGGTTTGGATTTTGTGGTAGATACTCAACCTGTAAGAGTATTTATGATTCAGGCAGAACCCGAGTTGTTTGTCAAAATTAGAGAGGCCCAAAAGTTAGATCAAAGCATTATGAAATCAGTTGAACTTGTCAAATCAGGACATCAATCAGAATTTCAGGTCAATAATGAGGGTATTTTGTTTGTGAATGATCGTATTGTAGTTCCTGATATTTCAGAGTTGAGGATGCAGATTTTGCGTGATGCTCATTGCAGTAAGTTCAGTGTACACCCTGGAAGTAAAAAGATGTACAATGATTTGAAGAAACAATTTTGGTGGAAAAGAATGAAATCTGACATAGCAGAATTTGTATCTCGTTGTTTGAATCGTCAACAAGTAAAAGCAGAAAGAAAGCGACCAGGAGGTCTTTTGCATAGCCTTAAAGTTCCAGAATGGAAGTGGGATCATATCACGATGGACTTTGTCACGAAATTGCCGAGGTCGTCGAGGGGTTGCGATGCAATTTGGGTTATAGTTGACAGATTAACTAAGTCTTCGTGTTTCATTCCTTATCAGATGACATATAGACATGATCAGATGGCTAGATTGTACATCAGAGAAGTTTTGAGATTGCATGGTGTTCCTAAATCCATTGTATCAGATCGTGATCCAAGATTTTCTTCTCATTTTTCGCAGAGTTTACAGGAGGCCCTTGGTACTCGTTTGCATTTGAGTACAGCATATCATCCTCAGACAGACGGACAGTTAGAACGTACTATTCAAACATTAGAGGATATGCTGAGAGCTGTAGTGATGGATTTTGGTATTGGTTGGCAGGATTCGTTACCACTCGTTGAGTTTTCTTATAACAACAGTTACCAAGTGAGTATTGGAATGTCACCATTTGAAGCACTATATGGCAGAAAGTGTCGATCTCCTTTGTATTGGGATGATTTATCTGAAGCACCAATTGTAGGACCTGATATGATAAGAGATATGACAGAGAAGGTGAAATAGATTCAGAATCGTATGCGAGCTGCTCAGGATAGGCAGGCTAAGTATGCAAACATCAGGAGAAGACCGCTGATTTTTGAGAAAGGTGACAGAGTTTTTCTTAAAATATCTCCTTTTCGTGGTACAGTTAGATTTGGAAAGAAGGGTAAATTATCACCGAGATTCATAGGTCCGTATGAGATTTTGGAACGTGTTGGTGATTTGGCTTATAGATTAGCTCTTCCTCGTGCGTTATCAGGTGTTCATAATGTTTTTCATGTGTCCATGTTGAGGAAATATCATCCAGATCCTTCTCATGTACTTCCACCCGATGAGGTTGAGTTAGATCAGAATTTGAGCTACATTGAGAGACCGATTCAGATTCTAGACAGAAAAGATAAACAACTCAGAAATAAATTGATACCATTGGTTAAAGTACAGTGGAACAGACATGGTGTCGAGGAGGCAACTTGGGAATTAGAAGATAAAATGAGACAAAAATATCCAGAGTTATTCAAACGAAGTACGCTTCTATTCTCGGTTTTAATTTCAGTATTGATTATTATATGTTAGACTTGAAAGAGATGATTGATTTCGAGGACGAAATCTATTTTTACAGGGGAGGAATTGTAATGCCCGAATTTTGATATAATATGGCAGTAGTTGTGATGGTTCTTGGCTTTACGATATGGTATGAATGGTAATGAATGTTATAGAATTGAATAGATAATGGATGGGTGGAATCAAAGGTTGAAGTTGAGCTAAATAAGTAATGGACGTGCAGAAACGGTATGAAAAATGTGACAGTAGTTGTTGTTTTTAGCATAATGTTTTGTATATTGATCCAATTGATGTGAGGCCTTTTTCATTAGAAAGATAAGACATAAGGCTATAACTTTGTAGTTTTGAGTTTTGTTCAAATCATTAGGGAAGACGAGCCAAAAGCGCCCCGAAGTGTGTCGTGCGTATCGTCGTTCCTAAAATGACACATGTTGGGAGAATGGGCATAACTTTTTACTCAGAGCTCCAAATGATCTGAAATTTTGGGAGAAGAAAGCCACGACATAGGGCTACAACCTTTTAGTTTACCACCTTTCCTAATTCCGAAGGGAAGAGGCGTTTCTGAAGCAATCTTTGAGGTGGCTGTGCGAAGAGTGGCGCCCGAGCGGTAATCTTTGACCGCCCGAGCGCGCCCCGTTCTGAAATTTTGAGTTTTGGGCAGTAAGTTCGGCGCTAGGGCGGTAATATGTGACCGCTCGAGCGCCCAGCAAGTTGAAAAACGTGTTTTGGTGTTTGGGAAGGCATAAAATCAAATGGGATCATTGTTTTACTCATTTTCCTTCTCCTTCTCTTCTCTCTATCGGTTTAGAGCTAGGGTTCTTCATTTTTCCTTTCATCTTCTAATTATTCTTAAATCTATTGGAGATTTGTTCAAGAAAAATATGAAATAAGTATAGATTTGTGATCCTCTCTTCAAAATCTTCAAGATGTGGTAAGTATTTCTCATTTCTATTCAAGTTTGGATATGGGTTGAAGTTAGAATTGATATTTGAGTTGATATTTGAGATATTGAGATGTTGGAGATGTTGTAATTGTGTTGGTTTGAATTTAAAATGGAATCGAAGCCAATGGCAAAGTAAAGGAGCTAACTCTTTGGCACGTACGTCACGTGTTTGACAAAATGATTCAATGAATGTTTTTATGGCATATTACGGTTAAGAAATTTAAGGATCTTGATTCGAAGCAGTATTGAATTAATTATGAATTTTGTACAGAAACAGCTCTGTTTTGATAAGTGATCCGAGTTCTTGAGTTATAGTAGATTTCAGAGGTTCAAGACTTCTCACCTACACATTTCGATCTTCCTTTGGTACTATTTGAAAGGTATGTTACGGTCGGTAACATACGAGGTAAAAGTATCATTTTTATTTTAAATTGAAAATCCGATGGCTTGATGAATTATTTGTGATTTGTTGATGATTGATCTTTTGAGATGAGCTTATTATGATATTGACTTGATAAGATTGAAATGCATCATTGCATTGCATATTGAGCCACTTTTTGATTCAGATTTGATATGGCGGAGTTAGCCTTGATTTATTGATTTGTTGGACGTATGGGGCTATAGTTGAGTTGGCATAGTGTATGCGGAGGTCGCTGCTATGGCATGAACACTCTCTATAGGCGCACCATAGTCTTGGGATTGTAAAACACAGCACCCCACCCCGAGCGGATGAGTCGGTGGATGTTGCTGGGTGATTCTATTCCCTTGGGTACCCTATGACCAGATGATTCACTTGATCTTGAGATTTATTGATAGCCCACAGCTTTTGATCATGCATTGCATTATATTGCATCTCTATGAATTGTATATGAGATATTTGAAATTTTAATTCTCATATGTTATTGATTGTATCATACTGGGTTTATACTCACCGGCATGTCGGCTACCTCTTGTTTTTATGTGCTTGACGGTAGGTGAGGCGAGGCTTGGGATGCCAGAGTCCAGCTCCAGGCGAGGAGATACGAGTTAGAGTGGGATTCTCGGGTCTTAGGAGCTATGTGATGATGTTTGGATTTCTTTGGTTCACTAATTTATTTTGGCATTTAAAAATTTTATTTCAAACATTTGAGACATTTAAATTATTCTGACGATGTTTATGTCAGTTTGTGAACAAGAAATTATGTATTTTATTAAATCGTTTGGTTTGATACATTTAAAATTATTAGTATTAGATATCAGACCCGGGGCCCCACATTAGGTGGTATCAGAGCGTAAGATATTTGGGAACAGGGTAGATCGAGTCAGTTCGAATTGCTTGATCATGAGATATATTTGCTATTATTTCCATTGTGCTATAATGTGAAATACATGATTTAAATTGAGATATTATATTATTGAGCTTTATTCGAGATTTTTGAGATTATTGAGTCTCGAGAGCCAGAGATGATTGATACAAGATTGAGATGATTGTGATTTTGTGATTTTATCTGTGTTTGATCTATTTTATATCAGACATGGCTACTCGAGGTAGAGGTCGTGGTAGACCTAGACAGGAGATACCAGTGGCACAAGATCAGGGAAGTGCTACTCATACTCAGATGGATATAACTCCGACTCCGATGGAGATACTGTTAGCCAGAACCCACCGATGTTGAAGGGTACCGAGAATGCATTAGAGTGTGAGAATTGGTTGGAGAATGTAGATCAATTATTTGAATCTCTTGAGTATCCAGATGATCGTAGAATAAAATTAGTTGTTCATCAGTTATTGGATGTTGCTAAGAGTTGGTGGATCATGACAAAGAAAGCTTTAGAGGGTCGAGGTACGATTGTTACCTGGGATATTTTTAAATCTGAATTTTATCAGCGTTTCTTTCCTACTTCTTACAGGAAAGATAGGGGAGCCGAGTTTGCAAATTTAAAGCAGGGAAATCTGAATATTGAGGACTATGTTGCTAAGTTCTCGAATTTACTGAGATTTGCTCCTCATGTAGCATCAGATGAAGAAGCTAAGGCCGATCATTTCATTAATGGTCTTAATCCTGATATATTTACCCCGGTTAATACTGGAAGGCCTAACACTTTTGCTGAGGCTCTTGATCGAGCCAAGGGAGCTGAAACTGGAATCATTAGGCAGAGAGGTTCTCAATATTCACAAAGACCCCAACAGCCACCGTTTCGACAGCAGTTCAGACAGGGTAATACTGGTGGTAACACTGGCAACATAAGAGAGCAGTTCAAGGCTAGAGGCAAACAATTTAAGAGGCATGGAAGTAATTTTTCGAGTTCTAGTGGATCGAGACAGTCTGGTTCAGTTCAGAGCACTGGTTATTCAGGCCCGACTTATGGTCAGTGCGGTGGTAGACATTATACCGATCAGTGTAGAGGAATCTCGGGAACTTGCCACTTGTGTAACCATGTGGGACACTATGCTCGAGTGTGTCCTAACCGTGGCAGTGAAATATCTCAGAGTGGGGGATCATCGAGACAGATACCTCACCAGAATCGTCAGACCCCTACAGTTCATTCTTATCAGCCATCAAACCGGACAGATCAGAACAAACAGAGTGGTTGCCACAGGGTAGGACAGCCACCAAGACAGCAGGCTAGAGTTTTTGCACTCACTGAGGATGAGGCACATAATGCTCCAGATAATGTTATTGCAGGTAATTGTTTTCTCTCACGTTATCCTGCTTATGTTTTGATGGATACTGGTGCATCACATACTTTCATATCTGAGCACTTTGTGACATTGCATTCGTTGCATTCTATACCATTATCATCTACCTTATCTATTTCTACTCCACTGGGCAAAGTGATGAGGTCAGCTGAAATGATAAGTGGTTGTGAATTTCGTTATGAGAATAATTTCATTGAGCTTGATTGTATTATATTGGAGATGTCTGATTTTGACTACATAGGTTGTATTGACATGTTGACAAGATACAAGGCTACTGTAGATTGTTTTCAGAAGGTTGTTAAGTTTAAGCCTGATATGACAGATCTCTGGACATTCTATGGTAAGGGTTCTCGAGCTAAGATTCCTTTGATATCTGTTTTGTCCATGACTCGTTTGTTGCAGAAAGGAGCCGAATGTTTCTTGGTTTATGCGATTGATATTTCAAGGTCAGTACCTAAATTGGCAGATATTCCAATTGTTAGTGAATTTTCAGATGTATTTCCAGATGAAATTCCAGGATTTCCTCCAGTCCGAGAGGTTGAGTTCAACATTGAGTTGATGCCAGGTACACAGCCTATTTCTAGAGCTCCTTATAGGATGTCGCCAATTGAACTGAAGGAACTAAAGGAACAACTTGAGGATTTATTGGCTAAAGGATATATAAGACCAAGTGTTTCACCTTGGGGTGCTCCGGTTTTATTCGTGAAGAAGAAAGATGGGTCTATGAGGCTTTGTGTCGATTATAGACAGTTGAATAAAGCCACAGTAAAGAATAAGTATCCTTTGCCAAGGATTGATGATCTCTTAGACCAGTTGCAGGGTTCTTCAGTATATTCTAAGATTGATTTAAGATCCGGATATCATCAGTTAAGAGTTAGAGAGGCAGATGTGCCTAAGACCGCTTTTCGTACCAGGTATGGGCATTTTGAATTTTTGGTTATGCCTTTTGGGTTGACCAATGCACCTGCGGTATTTATGGATTTGATGAACCGTGTGTTTCAACGGTATATAGATCAGTTTGTTGTGATCTTCATTGATGATATTCTTATTTATTAAATATCTGAAATTGAGCATGTCGAACACTTGAGAGTTGTACTGCAGATTTTGAGAACTGAAAAGTTGTATGCTAAATTATCGAAATGCGAGTTTTGGTTGGATAGAGTGGTTTTCCTTGGACATGTGATTTCAAGTGCAGGTATATCAGTTGATCCGAGTAAAGTTGAGGCAGTCATCAATTGGTCTAGACCGACATCAGTTCCTGAGGTACGTAGTTTTATGGGTTTGGCAGGCTATTATCGCAGATTTATTGAAGGATTCTCACAGATTGCGAGGCCAATTACCCAGCTGACACAAAAGAATGCACCATTTATTTGGTCGCAAGCTTGTGAGGCTAGTTTTGTTGAACTTAAGAAGAGATTAACTACTGCTCCAGTTCTGACTATTCCATCAGGTGTAGGAGGATTTACAGTGCACACTGATGCTTCACATCAGGGATTGGGTTGTGTTTTAATGCAGCATGGCCGTGTTGTTGCCTATGCTTCACGACAGTTGAAGCCACATGAGTCTAGATATCCAGTGCATGACTTGGAATTAGCAGCAGTGGTTTTTGCCCTAAAGATTTGGCGTCACTACTTGTATGGTGAGACATTTGAGATATTCACTGATCATAAGAGTTTGAAATACCTCTTTTCACAAGCAGAGCCGAACATGAGACAGAGACGTTGGTTAGACTTGTTGAAAGACTATGATTGCGAAATAAAATATTATCCAGGAAAGTCTAATGCAGCAGCCGATGCTTTGAGCAGAAAAGTATGTAATATGTCCTTGATCACTAGCAGTGTATCTAATTTAGTAGAAGAATGTTGTCTTTCTGGTTTGGATTTTGTGGTAGATACTCAACCTGTAAGAGTATTTATGATTCAGGCAGAACCCGAGTTGTTTGTCAAAATTAGAGAGGCCCAAAAGTTAGATCAAAGCATTATGAAATCAGTTGAACTTGTCAAATCAGGACATCAATCAGAATTTCAGGTCAATAATGAGGGTATTTTGTTTGTGAATGATCGTATTGTAGTTCCTGATATTTCAGAGTTGAGGATGCAGATTTTGCGTGATGCTCATTGCAGTAAGTTCAGTGTACACCCTGGAAGTAAAAAGATGTACAATGATTTGAAGAAACAATTTTGGTGGAAAAGAATGAAATCTGACATAGCAGAATTTGTATCTCGTTGTTTGAATCGTCAACAAGTAAAAGCAGAAAGAAAGCGACCAGGAGGTCTTTTGCATAGCCTTAAAGTTCAAGAATGGAAGTGGGATCATATCACGATGGACTTTGTCACGAAATTGCCGAGGTCGTCGAGGGGTTGCGATGCAATTTGGGTTATAGTTGACAGATTAACTAAGTCTTCCCGTTTCATTCCTTATCAGATGACATATAGACATGATCAGATGGCCAGATTGTACATCAGAGAAGTTTTGAGATTGCATGGTGTTCCTAAATCCATTGTATCAGATCGTGATCCATGATTTTCTTCTCATTTTTGGCAGAGTTTACAGGAGGCCCTTGGTACTCGTTTGCATTTGAGTACAGCATATCATCCTCAGACAGACGGACAGTTAGAACGTACTATTCAAACATTAGAGGATATGCTGAGAGCTGTAGTGATGGATTTTGGTATTGGTTGGCAGGATTCGTTACCACTCGTTGAGTTTTCTTATAACAACAGTTACCAAGTGAGTATTGGAATGTCACCATTTGAAGCACTATATGGCAGAAAGTGTCGATCTCCATTGTATTGGGATGATTTATCTGAAGCACCAATTGTAGGACCTGATATGATAAGAGATATGAAAGAGAAGGTGAAATTGATTCAGAATCGTATGCGAGCTGCTCAGGATAGGCAGGCTAAGTATGCAAACATCAGGAGAAGACCGCTGATTTTTGAGAAAGGTAACAGAGTTTTTCTTAAAATATCTCCTTTTCGTGGTACAGTTAGATTTGGAAAGAAGGGTAAATTATCACCGAGATTCATAGGTCCGTATGAGATTTTGGAACGTGTTGGTGATTTGGCTTATAGATTAGCTCTTCCTCGTGCGTTATCAGGTGTTCATAATGTTTTTCATGTGTCCATGTTGAGGAAATATCATCCAGATCCTTCTCATGTACTTCCACCCGATGAGGTTGAGTTAGATCAGAATTTGAGCCACATTGAGAGACCGATTCAGATTCTAGACAGAAAAGATAAACAACTCAGAAATAAATTGATACCATTGGTTAAAGTACAGTGGAACAGACATGGTGTCGAGGAGGCAACTTGAGAATTAGAAAATAAAATGAGACAAAAATATCCAGAGTTATTCAAATGAAGTACGCTTCTATTCTCGGTTTTAATTTCAGTATTGATTATTATATGTTAGACTTGAAAGAGATGATTGATTTCGAGGACGAAATCTATTTTTAGAGGGGAGGAATTGTAATGCCCGAATTTTGATATAATATGGCAGTAGTTGTGATGGTTCTTGGCTTTACGATATGGTATGAATGGTAATGAATGTTATAGAATTGAATAGATAATGGATGGGTGGAATCAAAGGTTGAAGTTGAGCTAAATAGGTAATGGACGTGCAGAAACGGTATGAAAAATGTGACAGTAGTTGTTGTTTTTAGCATAATGTTTTGTATATTGATCCAATTGATGTGAGGCCTTTTTCATTAGAAAGATAAGACATAAGGCTATAACTTTGTAGTTTTGAGTTTTGTTCAAATCATTAGGGAAGACGAGCCAAAAGCGCCCCGAAGTGTGTCGTGCGTATCGTCGTTCCTAAAATGACACATGTTGGGAGAATGGGCATAACGTTTTACTCAGAGCTCCAAATGATCTGAAATTTTGGGAGAAGAAAGCCACGACATAGGGTTACAACCTTTTAGTTTACCACCTTTCCTAATTTCGAAGGGAAGAGGCGTTTCTGAAGCAATCTTTGAGGTGGCTGTGCGCAGAGTGGCGCGCGAGCGGTAATCTTTGACCGCCCGAGCGCGCCCCGTTCTGAAATTTTGAGTTTTGGGCAGTAAGTTCGGCGCTAGGGCGGTAATATGTGACCGCTCGAGCGCCCAGCAAGTTGAAAAACGTGTTTTGGTGTTTGGGAAGGCATAAAATCGAATGGGATCATTGTTTTACTCATTTTCCTTCTCCTTCTCTTCTCTCTATCGGTTTAGAGCTAGGGTTCTTCATTTTTCCTTTCATCTTCTAATTATTCTTAAATCTATTGGAGATTTGTTCAAGAAAAATATGAAATAAGTATAGATTTGTGATCCTCTCTTCAAAATCTTCAAGATGTGGTAAGTATTTCTCATTTCTATTCAAGTTTGGATATGGGTTGAAGTTAGAATTGATATTTGAGTTGATATTTGAGATATTGAGATGTTGGAGATGTTGTAATTGTGTTGGTTTGAATTTAAAATGGAATTGAAGCCAATGGCAAAGTAAAGGAGCTAAGTCTTTGGCACGTACGTCATGTGTTTGACAAAATGATTCAATGAATGTGTTTATGGCATATTACGGTTAAAAAATTTAAGGATCTTGATTCGAAGCAGTATTGAATTAATTATGAATCACATTTCGATCTTCCTTTGGTACTATTTGAAAGGTATGTTACGGTCGGTAACATACGAGGTAAAAGTATCATTTTTATTTTAAATTGAAAATCCGATGGCTTGATGAATTATTTATGATTTGTTGATGATTGATCTTTTGAGATGAGCTTATTATGATATTGACTTGATGAGATTGAAATGCATCATTGCATTGCATATTGAGCCACTTTTTGATTCAGATTTGATATGGCGGAGTTAGCCTTGATTTATTGATTTGTTGGACGTATGGGGCTATAGTTGAGTTGGCATAGTGTATGCGGAGGTCGCTGCTATGGCCTGAACACTCTCTATAGGCGCACCATAGTCTTGGGATTGTAAAACACAGCACCCCACCCCGAGCGGATGAGTCGGTGGATGTTGCTGGGTGATTCTATTCCCTTGGGTACCCTATGACCAGATGATTCACTTGATCTTGAGATTTATTGATAGCCCACAGCTTTTGATCATGCATTGCGTTATGTTGCATCTCTATGAATTGTATATGAGATATTTGAAATTTTAATTCTCTTATGTTATTGATTGTATCATACTGGGTTTATACTCACCGGCATGTCGGCTACCTCTTGTTTTTATGTGCTTGACGGTAGGTGAGGCGAGGCTTGGGATGCCAGAGTCCAGCTCCAGGCGAGGAGATACGAGTTAGAGTGGGATTCTCGGGTCTTAGGAGCTATGTGATGATGTTTGGATTTCTTTGGTTCACTACTTTATTTTGGCATGTTGAAAATTTTATTTCAAACATTTGAGACATTTAAATTATTTTGACGATGTTTATGTCAGTTTGTGAACAAGAAATTATGTATTTTATTAAATCGTTTGGTTTGATACATTTAAAATTATTAGTATTAGATATCAGACCCGGGGCCCCACACAAGTTGTTCTTTTTCAGTTGTGGAGTAATTCATTTGAGCATTGTTTAAAGTTCTACTTGCATAATATATCACATAAGGCTTACCGTTTCTTCTTTGACTCAGTACTGCACCGACTGCATAATCACTCGCATCGCACATGATTTCAAATGTTAAAGACCAATCAGGAGGTTTCATGATAGGAGCTGATGTTAAATGTCGAATGATTTTATCAAAAGCATTTTGACATTCTTGAGTCCACTCAAATGCAGTGTCTTTTGTTAAGAGGTTACAAATGGGTTTAGAGATTAAACTAAAGTCCTTTATAAACCTCCTATAAAATCCAGCATGTCCCAAAAATGAGCAAATTTCTTTAATGGTTTTTGGAGGGGGTAAATTGGCAATGACATCAACTTTTTCTTTATCAACTTCAATTCCATGAGATGACATGACATGTCCCAAAACAATTCCAGAAGTAATCATGTAATGACATTTTTCCCAATTTAAAATAAGACCTTCTTCCTCGCATCTTTTAAAATTTTTTTCCAAATTTTCAAGACAATTATCAAATGTATTCTCAAAGACAGTTAAATCATCCATGAAAATTTCCAAACAATTTTCAACCATGTCGCAAAAAATGCTTAGCATACATCTTTGAAATGTTGCTGGGGCATTGCATAATCCAAATGACATCCTTCTAAATCCAAATGTTCCAAAAGGACATGTGAATGTAGTTTTATCTTGATCTTCGAGTGCAATGGGAATTTGATAATAACCTGAATATCCATCAAGAAAACAGTAGTATGGATGACCTGCTACTCTTTCTAAAATTTGATCCAAAAATGGTAATGGAAAATGATCTTTTCTAGTGGCTTCATTTAATTTTCTATAATCAATACACATCCGCCAACTAGATGGGACTCGACTTGTTAACAATTCACCTTTTTCATTTTTTATCACTGTGGTGCCAGATTTTTTTGGAACTACTTGTGTTGGGCTTACCACTTACTATCAGAAATAGGGTAGATAATCCCAACATCAGGTAGTTTGAGAACTTCGGTTTTCACAACATCTTTCATGTGTGGATTTAATCTCCTTTGTGGTTGTTGAGATGTTTTTGCATTTTCTTCTAAGTGAATTTTGTGAGTGCAAATTAGTGGATTAATGCCCTTGAGATCTTTTAGTGTCCAACCAATTGCATTTTTATGTCTTTTAAGCATATCAACTAATTTACCTTCTTGATCACTTTCTAGTTTGGAAGAAATTACCACCTGATATGATTCATCTTCTCCAAGAAATGCATACTTCAATTCCTCTGGCAAGGGTTTTAACTCCAATGTGGGTGGTTCGTCTTTGTTCTCATATTTTGCATCAAATTCTTTCTCTGATCCTGGTAACGAGTGATACCTGATAAAATCATCAAGATCAATTTCAATATTTTCTTTAACAGTTTCAATTGAACAAATATCTAATTGATCACGAGTACTCCCTTCATGCTACAATTTAGATCATTATATGTGTTGCACACTTCTTCAAACTCTCGTAAATGCATGTATGGGTTTTCAGAATCTAAGCCATGAAAATTGGGTAAAAGTTGGATAATACCAAGCTTAAAATTGAAATGAGATGCATCAAGGGGGAAAAACTAGACATGAAGGTGCACTAGTACGTGTAGGATTCATGTGATCTCTAACTGTTCTTCGTCTATCATGATCATGTTGAGATTGAATTTCATCTTCATTTTCTTGGATGGGTTCTTCCGCCATGTTTTGTAAAAATAAAGGGTTATTTCGAATGAGTCGACCACTAAGTGTACGTGACTAAATGCTCATTCAAATGCAAATGCAAAAGAATAAAAGCACACAAAAGCAATAAAAATTCAAATAAAGAAAAATAAAATATAAACAAAATTAAATAGACTTGAAAATAAATTATACTTCCCCGGCAACGGTGCCAAAAACTTGTTGCGACTTTGATTGTTGCACTCCCAAGAGCAGGTTGTCCACAAGTAGTATATTTCGGTGAGTTCGAATATCGTATCCACGAGGAAGCAAAGGTAATTACAAGTCCACTACAAAGTCTTTTTATTTTTAATTTTTTTAGTTTGAATCTTTAGTTGGTAATTTTTAATTGTTCAAATTTTAATTAAGTAATTGAGATTAAAGGATCCACTCTTAGTATTTTAATAAAGTTAACATTAACGAACATTATTGAAATCCAGTTAATAAAATGGTTCCAATATATTAAATAATCATATTTATATTATGTTATATATTATTATCTTATAAGTATATAATATATACCAAAACTTATAAATGTTGTCAAGTATTTATTGTGCTATATATATATTTGTAAACACTAAATCAAGGTTCCCACTTTAAATGGTTGGTAAAACCAAACAAACATTTAAATGGTTCCAAGAATTTAATATTATAATATATTCATATATAATAAATCAAGGCATCCACTTTAAATGGTTGGTAATACCAAACTAACATTTAAATGGTTCCAAGAATTTAGTGTAACATATAGCAACAATAAATCAAAACTCTCACTTATAAGTAGGGTATAAAAATGCTTAAAGAAATAAATATAACATAAACAATAAATAATGATTAAATAATATAAAACATAGATTCTTACCTTTTAGTAACTTTATTATCATGCCAAGATTTTCATCTTTTCATCTCAACTTTAGGAAGTTAGCTATTCATTATTCAAAGTGTAAAATTTTGAATATGAAATTAACATGCTAATTAAATTTAAATGAAGAAATAAAGGAAAAATATAAAAAGAAATATTATGAACTCAAAATTTTGTTCATAGAATGAGGGATATCTCAATACATTACAATGAACCCCTATTTATAGCCAAATTTGGGGAGACAACCACAAATAAAATATTATTTTTTTACACACAAGTCTTCATTGGTGTTCCAAGATATTATATTATATTACACATCACTTAAGAAAATATTCTTCTCCGAATTTGCTTCTTCACATAAAAAAAAACATGTGGATAATTGAGTTGTCTAGTTGTGGTATTTTTTTCAAACCATTTGACCAAGTAATTTGAGAGATATGGTCAAAATACTAGAGCATGGTAAAACTGCTAGTCTTTTGGTAACTTTATTTGTTGCTTAATTTGATCCCAATTGTGAGAGGATTTTTATCTCATGCTTGCCATCAATATTGTAGATATTAACATCAACTTTCTACAGGTCCAAGAATCATCTTAATCTCATTTGCAACGCCAAGTTTATTCTTGTTTCATCGAACCTGTAAAAAATAGTAAAAACTTGTAATCACACAACAACTTATATTTTATACAATTTATTATAAAAAATATTATATTTAAACATTTAATAAAACAAAAACTATATATTTATATTATAAAACATTTAATTAATGTACAATTTTTATGTTTATCAATGACATGCATGTATACATGTTTTATACTGGGATTTGTTCTCACCGGAGTTTCCGGCTGTTGTTATGTCTGTATGTGTGCATAACAACAGGGGGGACAGGATCAGGGTCCAGAAGAACTTGACAGAGATGAGAGATCGAGATAGCGTGGAGATTACGGGCGTAGAAGAAGATTACTAGTGGTTTATTACTAGACATGTACTACATGTTGTTTGTAGTTAGTGTTGAACACTAGTTTGTATATAAGAAATGAAACAAGACATGGATTTATGTTGTTGGAAATAAAATGAATGAAAACCTTGTGCATGTTTATATACATTTGTTTATGATGTAATTAAAAGAAATTTTTTTTTATGACCCACATTTTCTAGCAAAGATCCAATTAATCCCAAAAAGAATTGAGTTAGAGCCCGGGTCCCCACAACAGGTGGTATCAGAGCGATAGATCCTTTAGACTGAGATAGAATAGAATGAGCGGGGTAGAGCGAGTTGTCTTCTTTGCTTTTGTGTGCTAGCATGATTTATTGCTTTCCCTATTACATGTCGTTTTGTTATCTGAGTTGATGTCAGCATGTATTTGGAAAGACTGAATCAGAACCGATTCTGGATCAAAGTTATATGATCAGAGGAGGGCTGAGACATATTGTACTGATTGTGTACTAATCCGTTTGATAATCAGATATGCCTCCTCGAAGAGTACCGCAACCAGCAGTAGGTCGAGCACCAGAACAGGGCAGTACATCCAATGATCCGATGGATGTGGCTGCTACTCCGATGGAGGCTTTGTTGAAAAGGTTTGAGTCATTTCGACCGCCGACACTGAGGGGCACAGAAAATTCAGTTGAGTGTGAAAGCTGGCTCGATGACATAGAGATGCTATTTGATTCACTTGAATACTCCGATGACCGACGAGTGAAATTAGTTGGGCATCAATTGCAAGACGTGGCAAAGAACTGGTGGCTGACCACGAAGAGAGCATTGGAGCATCGTAGCACAAAAATTACATGGAAAGTTTTTAAAGCCTAGTTTTATCAGCGATTCTTTCCGGTGCCATATCGAAAAGATAAAGGTGCTGAATTTGCTAATCTGAGAAAGGGACAATTGAATATCGAAGAATATGTTGCTAAGTTCTCTGCATTGCTCCGATTTGCTCCTCACGTTGCCGAGAGTGACGAGGCCAGGCCAGATCAGTTTATCAATGGCCTAAATCTGGAAATCTTTACTTTGGTAAATACCGGTCGACCGAACAGCTTTTCAGAGGCCTTGAACCGTGCCAAGGGGGCAGAAGCTGGATTGATTAGGCAACGAAGCACTTCTTATGTTGCTCCGACTCCGAGGCCGCCACAACCCTCTTTTCAACCACCTCCCAGATTCGAGAGTGGTGTTAGTAGCAGCGGGAAGAAAGACCAGTTGAAAACAAAGGGCAAACAGTTCAAGAAATCAGGGAGCAGTTTGTCGAGCTCCAGTGGGTCCCGACAGAGAGGTCCGGGTCAGAGTACAGAGTATACAGGTGTATATTGAAGTTCTTGTGGAGGCAGACATGCCACCGAGCAGCGCCAGGGTATGATGGGTCGCTGTAACATCTGCCGACAGCAGGGACACTTCGCCAGGGTTTGTCCTCAGAAAGGTGTACAGCAAACTCAGAGTGTAGGAGCATCTGGTTCAGTAGCCCAGCCTGAGAGGCAAGCTTCATCTGTTCATTCCTTTCAGCCCACTCCTACACCGACCCAGCCCCGAGCCAGAGGTAGCTAGACAGTGAGCCAACCTCCTAGACAACAGGCTCGAGTATTTGCACTGACCGAAGAGCAGGCCCAAATGCACCAAATGATTTCATTGCAGGTAACTGTTTTCTTTGCGGTTATCCTGCCTATGTATTGATAGATACAGGTGCATATCATACTTTCATATCTGAGCGCTTTGCATTGTTGCATGCTTTGCCTGTCGAGTCATTATCTGATGTAGTGTCTATTTCTTCTCCGTTGGGAAGTGGTCTTATATCTGTGACTTCAGTTAGACATTGTATACTACAGTTTGAGGGTCATGAGATTAACTTATATTGCATTGTGCTTGGGTTAGCTGATTTTGACTGTATTGTTGGTATCGATATTTTAAGCAAGTACAGAGCCACTGTAGATTGTTTCCAGAAGATTGTTAGGTTCAGACCAGAGATGGCTGACGAGTGGAAATTCTATGGTAAGGGTTCCAGATCTCGGATTCTCTTAGTATCTGTTTTGACGATGACGAGATTATTGCAGAAAAAAGTAGAGGGGTTCCTTGTATATTGAGTAGATCTACTGAAATCGAGCCCAGCATAGATCTTCCAGTGGTACGTGAGTTTGCCAATGTATTCCCCGACGAGATTCCAGGGTTACCACCAGCCCGAGAGGTTGATTTCAGCATTGATCTCATACCAGGTACAGTTCCTATATCTCGAGCTCCGTACAGAATGGCACCTATTGAACTGAAAGAACAGCTCGAAGATTTGTTGGCCAAGGGTTACATCAGACCGAGTGTATCTCCTTGGGGCGCTCCAGTACTATTTGTGCGAAAGAAAGACGGTTCGATGAGATTATGTGTTGATTACCGGCAACTGAACAAGGCAACAGTAAAGAACAAGTATCCCTTGCCTCGTATCGACGATTTATTTGATCAGTTGCAGGGATCCTCCGTTTATTCAAAGATTGATTTGAGATCCGGATATCACCAGCTGAGAGTTCGAGATGTTGATATACCGAAGACAGCATTCCGGACCAGGTATGGACATTACAAATTTATTGTCATGCCTTTTGGCTTAACGAATGCTCCAGCGGTGTTTATGAGCCTGATGAACCGTGTTTTTCAGAAGTATCTGGATGAGTTTGTTATTGTATTTATTGATGATATTTTGGTTTACTCGAGAAATGAGACTGAGCATGCCGAGCATTTAAGAATTTTGTTACAGATTCTGAGAAATGAGAGATTATATGCTAAACTGTCAAAATGTGAGTTTTGGCTGAGACAGGTTATGTTTTTGGGGCATATCATATCTGGAGACGGTATTTCTGTGGATCCGAGTAAAGTTGAAGCTATGATCAGTTTGTCGAGACCAACTTCTGTGCCAGAGATACGCAGTTTCATGGGTTTACAGGGTATTACCGACAATTTATTAAATATTTCTCCAATATAGCGAAGCCGATTACCCAGTTGACACAGAAGAATGCGCCATTCGTGTGGTCTGAAGCTTGTGAGTCTAGCTTCTTCGAGTTGAAGAAACGACTGACTAGTGCTCCAGTGTTGACGATACCTTCAGGTACTGGTGATTTCGTTGTATATTGTGATTCATCTCATAGAGGGCTAGGATGTGTTCTTATGCAGCGAGGGCATGTGATTGCGTATGCCTCGAGACAGTTGAATCCACACGAGACTCGCTACCCAATTCATGATCTTGAATAGGCAGCTATAGTTTTTGCATTGAAGTTCTGTCGTCATTATCTTTATGTTGAGAAGTTTGAGATCTACTCTGATCACAAAAGCCTGAAGTATATGTTTTCTCAGTCAGAGTTGAACATGAGACAGCGTAGATGGCTCGATTTGTTGAAGGATTTCGATTGCGAGATCAAGTATTATCCATGAAAATCTAATGCAGCAGCGGACGCCTTGAGTCGAAAGGTATGTGCTCTGTCCTTATTGACGATAGGTGTTTCGAATTTAGTTGAAGATTGATGTTTGTCTGGTTTAGCATTTGACACAGATAGTAGACCATTGAGACTTGCTATGATTCAAGTTGAGCCAGATTTGATTTTTAGAATCAAAGAAGCACAAAGAACTGATCCGAATGTTCAGAAGTCAATTGAGATGGTCCGATCAGGGCATAATTCAGAGTATCAGGTACGTGATCATATTTTGTACGTGTATAACTGTATTGTAGTGACAGATGTTTCAGATTTGAAATAGCAGATATCGTCAGAAGCGCACTGTAGTCGGTTCAGTATTCATCCTGGTGGCAGGAAGATGTACAACGATCTGAAGACACAATTCTGGTGGAAACAGATGAAGTCAGATATCGCAGAGTTGGTGTCTAAGTGCTTGAATTGCCAACAGGTGAAGGCCGAGAGAAAGAAGCTCGGAGGTTTACTTCAGAGTTTGTCTATTCCTGAATGGAAATGGGATCACATTTCCATGGATTTCGTTACGAACTTACCACGATCATCTCGGGGCTGTGATGCGATTTGGGTCATTATTGACAGATTGACCAAATCAGCTTGTTTTATTCTGTACAGAATGACGTACCGACATGATCAGATGGTAGATATATATATCAGAGAGGTATTCAGATTGCATGGTGTGCCGAAGTCGATCGTATCAGATCGTGATCCACGATTCACTTCACACTTTTGGCACAGTTTGCAGCAGGCTTTAGGTACGACATTACACCTGAGTACTGCTTATCATCCTCAAATAGACGGACAGTCAGAGCAGACTATCCAGACTTTATAGGATATGCTGAGAGCTGTAATGCTAGATTTTGGTACTAGTTGGCAAGATTCACTCTCTTTGTGAATTCTCGTACAACAACAGCCATCAGACGAGCATCGAGATGGCACCGTTTGAAGCTTTGTATGGCAAGAAGTGTAGATCGCCGCTGTATTGGGATGACATCTCAGAGGTACCAGAACTTGGACCTGATATGATTCGTGAAATGACTGAGAAGGTGAAAATAATTCAAAAGAGAATGAAGACGGCGCAAGATAGACAAACCAAGTATGCAAATGTCAGACGTAGACCGTTAGTATTTGAATAGGGAGACAGAGTATTTTTGAAGATTTCTCCTCTCAGAGGCGTTGTCAGATTTGGCAAACGCGGGAAGCTGTCTCCTAGATACATCGGTCCGTACGAGATTCTTGAGAAGATTGGTGTTCGAGCATATCGACTTGCGCTTCCTCCTTCTCTATATGGAATACATGACGTTTTTCATGTATCGATGCTGCGTAGATATATACCTGATGCTTCTCATGTCATTCAGCCTGACGAGGCCGAGCTTGACGATACACTCAGTTATTTTGAGCAACCATTGCAGATTCTGGATCGAAAGGAAAAACAGCTTAGAACGAAGACTATTCCGCTAGTGAAAGTCCAGTGGAGTCGTCACGGCACTGAAGAAGCAACTTGGTAGACAGAGACGGACATGAGACAGAGATATCCCGAGTTATTTTCATGATGTGAGTATTTATTCAGTTTGATCATATTGTTTCTTGTACATACTTTGATTGCTTGCTAGCGAGTTCGAGGACGAACTCATATCTAAGAGGGGGAGAAATGTAATGCCCGAGAATTGTAGGTTGATAAGATGATATTATGAAATGTTGCATTGATGAGACACTGCCCCCGCGCTATCATTATCGATCGCACCCGCGGTAGGTGGGCAGAAAGTTAGAGTTTTGAATACAGCTATACCGCACCCGCACCAAGAAGTACACCGCACCCATGGTGGATGGGCAGTAAGTTGGATTGTTGCTACTGGAGGGTGAGCGCACCCGCGGTGAAAAAGGGACCGCACCCGCGGTCTCTGTTTCTGGAATTTTAGATAGGATGTTGTGAGCTCAGCGCACCCGCGGTCGAAAGCTAGCGCACCTGCGGTAGAGCAAGTGCGAGAAATCCAGCATGCATATTAACTTGACACCTGGATTGTTAGACATTTAACATGTACTTTCTTCATTCTTGTATCAGCTTTCACCGAGAAAAACTCCATGGGATAAATGTTATCAAACTTCTTTCAAGTTTAGAAAATAAATTGTGGAAGATCTATCCATCCAATCTTCAATCCAAGCATAGATTCTTGCTCCTCTCATCAAGGGCTATCAAAAGATGTAAGTATCTTTAAGTTTCAGCATGTTTGGAAGTTACATGTTGGGGAAATTCTGATATGCTTTTAATTATGTGTTTTTGAGATCATAGACATCGTAGAAACGTAAACGGATCAAGAAAATGATAGCATATGACATTGTTATGATTTCCAGCATATAAGTGATTGAGTATATGCAGATTTTCAGAGGTTGAGGATTATGTTGATTGTTATTAAGTTATCGGTATATCGAGAATCCGCCGTTATGCCGTTGAAATGACTTGAAATGAAATATTGATTCGTACTAGTATAAGTTTGAGCTGTGGATTGATATTGTAATATGTGACATTGCCATTTCAGATTTCTAGTGACAAGAATCAACTTCAAGACTTCGATCTTAATAAAGACTGTACGACAAGAAGGTATAATTCATGTGAATTCGGGAAGATACAAATCGAAATAGATTTGATTTGAGTTTCACAAAATCACATACTAGATTATTGTTTATATTTTTTTATGCTTATGCTTAGTTTATAGATTTATATTCAAGTATTAAGATACGAGAGTCATTGGCAGATTTGCCAAATTTCTAGATGTTCGGTGATATCGACGCATAGGAGCATATTGACTCCGATTGTAGATTAGATACAGACAGGACCGAAGTCTAGGAATAAGACGTACCGTCACCCCGATTGGGAGGGTAGGTGGCAGATGTGAAGTCTTATTCACACCGGGATCCCTAGATTTAGATACGAGTCGAGTTATAGAGTAAGAGTCGGATTGTTTTATCTGCATTCACTAATGTGTCATAATTACCGAAACATATGTTATGATTTATTATGAAATTGCATGACATGCATGTATACATGTTTTATACTGGGATTTGTTCTCACCGGAGTTTCCGGCTGTTGTTGTGTCTGTATGTGTGCATAACAACAGGGGGGACATGATCAGGGTCCAGAAGAACTTGACAGAGATGAGAGATCGAGATAGCATGGAGATTACTGGCGTAGAATAAGATTACTAGTGTTTTATTACTGGACATGTATTACATGTGGTTTGTAGTTAGTATTGAACACTAGTTTGTATATATGAAATGAAACAAGACATGGATTTATGTTGTTGGAAATAAAATGAATGAAAACCTTGTGCATGTTTATATACATTTGTTTATGATGTAATTAAAAGAATTTTTTTTTTATGACCCACATTTTCTAGCAAAGATCCAATTAATCCCAAAAAGAATTGAGTTAGAGCCCGGGTCACCACAAATAACGACATGGCATATCAACGGATATAATATTCAAACAACAGTTAATGTTACCGTTGAAATGGAAGCTTATAAATAGTTGAAGAGAGCAGCTGAGAAATACACATCAACCAACAACGAAATTCGAATCTCTTTGAAGCTTGATGTTACGCTGCAAAATTCTTTACTTGCATTCAAATATCGAAAGCTCTCGCTTACTTGTTCTATCAGTAGCATTCAGGCTATACATTTTAGCTTAATAGCACTTTGTAATATTTGCTAATTCTTTAAGTTGTGCTAAGATCAGTCTAGGACTGTAAAAGCGTTTGTAACTAAGAGATGCAGTTTTGGCAATGTTAAGTCCAAACTGAAGTGGGTCAGTACAAGCTTGTATTTGATCAAAGTCTTTTAGTGGATATTCTATCTTCGTGATAGAAGGGGTGACGTAGGAGTTATTCAAGTCTCTGAACATCCAGAAACAATTGTGTTCTTTTACTTCAGTTATTATATTTCAGTTAGATATTCTATCTTTCAGTCAGTTCATATTCCGCAAATGTTTTCTTCAGTATAACTGATTGTCATTGACTGACCTGATACCTAGAGTCAGTTTGTAACAGAACTGAATCCAAATCTTCGAAGAGAATATAAAATTCGTGAAGTGTTTATTCAACCCCCCCTCCTCTAAACACTTTTCATCAGTCTAACCGATCCTTTCATATATACATGATTTATATAGCAAAAACCGAAAATTTGTTGGAAACTTTCAAAGGATATCGTGCAGAATTTTTCTGGTTTCATTTGTGCCTTCACGGGTTGTATGTTTTTGTTGTTTCAGGCAGGTGGCTCGATCCTAGGCTCTCAATGCTGCACCTAGACACATACTAGGGTGTGTCAGGATCACGTTAGTCCGTTAGTTCAAGCCCCATGCACGCTGGAATTAAGAAATGACAGCAACTCTTCCTTCATGTCGTTGTTTGTCTCGGTTTTGTGGTTTTGCTGTCAAAGGAGAAGGTTTAGAATCCTGGCTGCCCTAGGGGCTGTAGCCACGGTTAGAACCTCTCCTCGGCTTGTCTAAGACGTGACCAAGTTGGCCTTCCAAGGCTTGGTCCAAGGTTGCATCGGTTTTCAAATAAAACAATCAGAGCCCCTTCGATCCCCATTTTTATTTCTGCATGTGTACTCTTGGTTTTGGTGGTTTTGGGTGGACCTTGGTTGGCCTCTGGCCCTTATCCCTGGTTCACACCCTACCTCTTGATGTCTAGATCATGACATGGTCAATCAAATGGCCACTGGAATGGTCCATGACAGCAAGAACAATTCAACACCCCACGCGCAGATTTGGTCTCGGGTGGGATGTGTGGCGCACTTCTGGTGTGGTTCGAATTGTGGCTGACCTGGGGCCCTTAGCCATGGTTCAAACCATTCCTTAGGATGTTGGTAAGAGGCTCTAGTCGGTGGTTTGAGCCCCAATGGCCAATAGTCTCGAAAACAACGCAGGGAAATGAAAGCGCTGCTGTTGTATTTTGTGGGCAGCAAGTGGTGCTTTGGTTCAGAGGAACGTTTGAGTTCTTGGTTGGATTTTAGCCTATGGCCTTGGACTTGATAGTGCCTCATTGATATGAATCTAGCCAGCCACTATGCGTTCCAAAAACCAATCCCGAGAATACGCTTGAAGATGTTGAATGTTGCCCTTCATTCAACCAATGAAAGCTTGGAAACAAAGATCTCGTGGGCGGGATCGTGTCAAGTGGTATCAGAGCTTTTGGTTTTTGATTCAAATAATCATATCCGTTTAATTCTTCGTAGGATTTTCAATATCGATTTTCGTGTAGCGATTTCTATGTATTTGTTGAATCTACAAAAAAAAAATTCGGATTCACTCTTCACGTCAGAATTACTATTCACGTCGGAATTACTGTTGACGTCGGATTTACTGTTCACGTCGGATTTAATGTTCACGTTACTGTTCATCGCGATTCTACTGTAGCGTACTGTTCACCTGGAAAATAAAACAAAAAAAAAGGGTTTGCAATATGCTTGATAGTCAATTTCAGTCATTGTTGATAGAATTTGGGAAAAGAATGGAGGAAGAATTTAAACATTTGCATGAAAGGTATGGGCGAGTGGATGAGAGAGGAAGGATGATTAAAGAAGAGAGAAGCACGGCGACACCAGTGAAGAGTTCAAAACGTGGATATCGAGGTACATCGCAATTCTCACATAATTGTATTTCTGATATTCGGTTTATGGTGTCTAGAGGTAGGACATGATTTTCATCATTGTCCGAATGAGGATGTAAAGGTAGTGAATTCCACTTCCAACCTTGACGCCAAACTTGTGGATGATTTGAATGTTGATACTCCAATTGTGTCTCATGCGAGTATTGAGTGTTGTGCTGTGGAGGGTGAGTTGTTAGATGATGTACAAGTTGTTTCTTTTGCTCAACTGTCTACGAATGTAATATGTATTGGTGAATCAATTTGTTATGAGTTGAGAGAAAAAGAAAATGAGATGGTCGAAAAAGAGAGTCACAAAAAAGGCAGGATGGCCATCGATGAAAAAATAGAGTTGTGTGAAAAGAGGCCAAACAGACAAAAAAAGAAATTATATATATGGCCCAAAAGAGTGAGGATGAGCGATTCTTTACTTTGAATAAACCACTTCATGTACATCTATGCAAGGTTGGTTTATTTTTTTTTAATGAAATAGCCGGTTCGATCCCGAGCATTGTTAAACTCTACTTGCAGGATTGTGGAAAAAGCATGAAATGTATTGATCTTCCTAGTTATTAAGAAAGACAAGATTTGAGGACAAATCTTTTTAAAGAAAGGGAGTGAGATATGAATCTAGCCAGCCACTATGCGTTCCAAAAACCAATCCCGAGAGTACGCTTGAAGATGTTGAATGTTGTTCTTCATTCAACCAATGAAATCTTGGAAACAAAGATCTTGTGGGCGGGATCGCATCACTCATCGAGTTAGGAAGGTCATGTTTTTGGCCGTTTCTGATTCGGTTAAGTTTAGAGGTCGTACCAGAATTTACGGCACAATGTGCCAAAGTGACTCTCGAAAGAGCGTTTCATGTTTTTGGCCTCCATTCACCAAAATTTTGACTTGTACCATTTTAGGAGCATTATTTCATCATTTTAGGTGTATTTTAATCATGACTAAATGATGGTTCGGTGTCGGTTCGGGTTGGTACTGAGTCATGATTAAATACTAAGTCGTTGGGCGTAATTGTCTCGTTTTTGGATTCAATTACAAAGTTTTGGTCAAGTTAAATCATTTGCATATTTTTCATGTTAGATTTAAGTGACAGCGAGCCTGGGAACGATCCAACCCATTCGGTAAAATTAATACATGATATTTAATTATGTTATTTAATTATATTACGTGCAAAAATATAAAATATTCATTTTTGAGATTTATGCGATATTGCTGGTGGCAACTTCATTATCATGGGATTATTACTTCACCCGGTGTTCACTTACCGGTTCAGTTCAGTTCATTTATTGATAATGATATTCAGTCCAAAGGCTGTGATGATCTCTATCGCTCAGTATACTGTGGTTTAGTCTGATCAGGCGATCCAGTTCAGTTCAGTTCAGGGGCCACTAGCGTAGAACATAATCTCAACAAAAAATTTATGACATGTTATTTTATGACAGGGTTCGATTGAGCAAACGTTTCACGTATGATTTTCAGTTCAGTTATGCACGTATTATAATTACTCATGACATTATATTCGCACGTTCTGCCAGTCTCATGATATATATTTTTTCGTTGCATGAAATTTTATTAATATTACTCGTTATTTATGATATATGTATGCTGAGTCTTTAGATTCACTAAACTTGATTGTTGTAGGTACTGATGAGGTCGGGATCGAGGGCGGGGACCAGTGAGCCATCTTGGGTCGGCGGCAGTGGAACCCGAGGACCTCATTTTCAACATTTACCATTTTTATGCTCAAACATTTTATCTTTTGTTTGATTATTTTTAAATTGTTATTTTGCAAACAATAATTACTTCCGTCGCTATTTCGATTATTTTAAACATTGAATCTTTTCATCAGTTTATTTATTTAAATAGGCATTTTAATTAGTTAAAGAGAAAATTTTAAATTTTCCGCAAATTTTCAAGTACGAAATTCGGGCTTTTACAACAATCTTATCTACAATGTTTGAAATGAGATGAGCTTCAAAGAGTTGGAGGATTAGGCCCATGAAGAAATATAAAATAGAGAAGAATGCAGTAACATAAAGAGGAGGCACAATAAAAAAAGCGAAAAAACCAACGCAGAAGAGAAGTAACATGAGAGGAGAGAAGAGGGAAACGTGAACAGTGCGAGAAAAGAAGTGAGAGGTAGAGGAGAGAGAAGAAAGGAGAGGGAAGGAATAGAGCAGAACAAAGGAGGAGAGCGGAAGTGCAGTAAAGAAAGAGGAACGTAACATGAGAGAGGACAAAGGAAAGAGAACGAAAGTGAACAGAGGAGGAGAGAGAAGAAAGGAAAGAGAACGGAAGTGAACAGAAGGGAGCAGAAAGAGGAGGGCAGAGACGTGGAGGAAGTGAACAACAGAGAAGGAAGAGAACATATGACTACGAGGAAGACAGAGACAGAAGCATGAAGAATTCCTCAACACACACCACAAATCATTGAGAATTCCTTTCGCTCATTCTTAATTTTGTTTTCTTCTATGAACTTAAATATGTGTTTTTGTTAGAGTAGGTGCACGTCGAGCCAAGTGTTGGCCGAGTGTTCACAATGAAACTCTATATATAAACAATCTTTATTTTAATAATATTTCAAATTATTATTTTGGCACATTTTTATCTGTATAACCATGCTAGTCGCATAGATAAAGCCCTTGAATATACAAATAATAGAAAGAATATGAGATGCTCATATGATGAGTATTAGGGGACTCATATTTGGAATACTGTATATTCTAAACCGTTCCTAGTCGATTCAGCCGTCGCTAAGAAGGATATAGGCCGCTCGAGTTCGAGACTAGTATCTGCGATGTGAGTACTATGTTTCATTGGTAGGGGACATTGTGATGTCCAAGCATGCAGATAGGTGCTACCTGGTAGAGTGCACTGAACAACCCTCCTTAAAGGACTTTCCAAGTGGTTCTCACTTATCGAGTGGAAACGTCCTAGTTTATGGTTGTACACCATTAGTCCTTATGACCCGGGACAACATTGAGACTCTATGTGCTAGCATTACACTTTGACTAGTTTACCGACTCTCAAGGGGTCATCAGGTGGCAAGGTTGGGTGTTTTGTCGAAACATATAGGAGTCGATGCATTGTAGTCGGGGATTCACCGCTTACCTTCGGGTATGGATATCCTATGTGTATGTAGTATTAAATCTCTGACCAGAGTATGGTGGTAATGATGAAATGGGTTTCATAGATTACACCATCGATGCAACTACGACATGACACATAGTATCGATTCATTGACAACTCTCGATAAACCAATGGTTGTCAAATCGATCGAGATATATGAGTTGAAGGGACCGTACTATATGCCAACCATAATTGAATGGTTCTTGCAGGCACTATCATTTGATAACTAGGGAATCATGTAAGCGATGCCGCTAGGCGTTTAACATGATTGGTTGGGTACTATTAGACTTGAGTTCTGACGTTCTTTCTATCAAGGAGTTGATAATTAAGAATGGAGCAATTGGGGTATGCTCATATAAGGACATGTTTAGTCCGAATCACATGGAGATATGAACCCACGGCTAGTTATATCAATGAACCATTGAGGGCCACACAAGTACTAGCTTTCTAGATCCCGTTGAGAAGTAAAATAGTTAAATGTGTTGAACGGCTTATAAATGAGTTTATAAGCGTAATAAAAATAGAAGTATGACTTCTATGAGAGAAATGTAATTTTTAATTTATAGAAGTGTTCCTAAATTAAAAGTGAAAGGGATCGTTTTAGGTGACAGAAATGCACAACGGAAGCAAAAATTTTCGAATTTAACACATAAAATTTCGGCCACCTTGTGTACTAGGTGTAGCATATACTAAAAGACCAAAATATCATACATAGGGTGTTTAGAAATAGTTACCTATCAATCTCAAGAGATTGATGATGGCACCAACCAAGTTGTAAACAACTTGGCTCTTGAATGGATGACAAATCTTCAAGCTTCCAACCTCCAAAATTAGGCCCACCACCAACTAGGTAAATCCCCTCTTAATTTACACTAGAAAACTAATAAGATTTTTCTTTCCTCAACACTTGAAGAAGAAAATGAGAGAAAAACTTGGAGGAGAATTACATCAAGTTTCGGCCAAGGTGAATGTAGAATGGGGGGAAGAGAAACTAGTTTTGGTTGTGGGAAAAGGTGTTTCAAAAAGTTGCATGCCATGCCAATTTTTTTAATCAAAAGTATTCCTCAACCTTTCACCTCCCAAGCATGCATATCAATTGGGCTTGTAACAATTACAAGGCCCATGAACTTTTATTTAAATGTCCCAAACATATTTGAGCTCATTTATAGTTTACTTGATTTTACTCAAGCCCACTAGTTAAATAATTATTTCCAATTGAGCTCTACAAGGCCCAATGTTATTTAATTAATTTAACACTTGAATTAATTTAATTATTTGGACTCTACTAGGCCCACTAGTGTTTAATTAATTCAACACTTGAATTAATTTAATTTAGTCCATAATAATGTTTATTAAAATCACAATTTTCAAATACATTATTCACTTGGCCTACTTTTAATTTACGAACACATTCATAAATAAAAATTTACTTTTCTCTCATAGAAGTCATACTTATAAACTCATTTATAAGCCGTTCAACACTTTGAACTATTTTACTTCTCAACGGGATCTAGAAAGCTAGTACTTGTGTGACCCTCAATGGTTCATTGGTACAACTAGCCGTGGGTTCACATCTCCATGTGATTCAGACTAAACATGTCCTTATATGAGCATACCACAATTGCTCCATTCTTATTTATCAACTCCTTGATAATAAGAACGTCAGAACTCAAGTCTGATAGTACCCAACCAATCATGTTAAACGCCTAGCAGCATCGCTTACATGATTCCCTAGGTATCAAATGATAGTGCCTGCAAGAACCATTCAATTATGATTAGCGTACAGTACGGTCCCTTCAACTCATATATTCCGACCGATTCGGCAACCATTGGTTTATCGAGAGTTGTCGATGAATCGATACTATGTGTCATGTCGTAGTTGCATCGATGGTGTAATCTATGAAACTCCTTTCATAATTACCACCATACTCTGATCAGAGATTTCAACCTACATACACATGATAACACATAGGATATCCATACCCGAAGTTAAGCGGTGAATCCTCGACTACAATGCATCGACTCCTATATGTTTCGACAGAACACCCAACCTTGCCACCTGATGACCCCATGAGAGTCGGTAAACTAGTCAAAGTGTAATTCTAGCACATAGAGTCTCAATGTTGTCCCGGGTCATAAGGACTAATGGTGTACAACCATAAACTAGGACGTTTCCACTCGATAAGTGAGAACCACTTCGAAAGTCCTTTTATGGAGGGTTGTTCAGTGTACTCTACCAGGAGCACCTATCTGCATGCTCGGACATCACAATGTCCCCTACCAATGAAACATGGTACTCACATCGCAGATACTAGTCTTGAACTCTAGCGGCCTATATCCTTCTTAGTGGCGGCTGAATCGACTAGGAACTGTTTAGAATATACAGTATTCCAAATATGAGTTTCATGATCCTCATCATATGAGCATCTCATATTCTTTCTACTATTGTATATTCAAGGGCTTTATCTATGGAACTAGCATGGGCATACAGATAAAGATGTGCCAAAATAATAATTTCAAATATTATTAAAATAAAAATTGCTTATACATAGAGTTTCATTGTGAACACTCGGCCAACACTTGGCTCGACGGGCACCTACTCTAACAATCTCCCACTTGCACTAGAGCCAACTACCCATATGCTTCAATCCCATTGATTCGCGATGCATCTCGAATAATGGTCCAGGTAAAGGCTTAGCTAGTGGATCAGCAACATTATCTGCGGATCCGACTATTTCAATCGATACTTCTCCTCTTTCCACAATCTCTCGAAGGATATATGTGGTACTTTCTCAATACATGTTTGGACTTCTGATGAGACCTTGGCTCCTTTGCTTGAGCCAAAGCTCCCGTGTTGTCACACAACATCGGGAGAGGAGCAACTCCATTAGGAATGACATCCAACTTTTAGACGAAATTCCTTATCCAAACAGCCTCCCTTGCTGCATCTGATGCAGCAATGTATTCGGCCTCTGTGCTGGAATCCGCAATATTGTCTTGCTTGGAACTCTTCCAAGAGACAGCAGCACCATTGAGCATGAATACAAACCCAGAGGTTTACTTCGAGTCATCGATATCGCTTTAGAAGCTAGAGTCGGTATAGCCTTCCAATTTCAGCTCTCCACCCCATAGACCAAGAACAATTTATTGGTCATTCTCAACTACTTGAGGATGTCTTTCACAGCTTTCCAGCGTGGAAGACCAGGGTTCGATTGATATCTACTCACTACACTTAGTGCGAAAGCCACGTCAGGACGTGTAGATATCATCCCATACATGATGCTACCAATCGTAGATGCATAAGGAATGCTTGTCATCGCCGCTATCTCTGCATTAGTCTTGGGAGACAGACTTGGATAGGGACACGCCATGACACATTGGTAGATTTCCTCTCTTGGAATCATCCATCGAGAACCGCTTCACGATGGTATCAATTTATGTGGACTGGGTGAGACCAAGCAATCTTCTTGATCTATCTCTATAGATCTGTATTCCCAATATAAAAGATGCTTCACCCAAGTCCTGTATCGAGAACTTACTTGCTAACCATATTTTAGTTGATTGCAACATTCCTACATCATTCCCAATGAGTAGAATGTCATCAACATACAACACTAGGATTGTCACAGCACTCCCACTGACCTTCTTATACACATAGGGTTCCTCAGGATTCTTAGCAAAACCAAACTCTTTGATTGTACTATCGAATCTGAGGTTCCAACTCCTAGATGCCTGCTTTAGACCATAAATAGATCTTTGAAGTTTGCATACCATATGCTCACTTCCGATAGATGTAAACCCTTAAGGTTGAGACATGTAAATCTCTTCCTTAATATCCCCATTAAGAAAGGTTTTCTTGACATCCATCTGCCATATCTCATAGTCATACCATGCAGCTATGGCTAGCAATATCCTTATAGACTTGAACATTGCAACTGGAGAAAAGGTTTCCTCAAAGTCAACTCCTTGTCTATGAGTATATAATTTTGCCACCAATCGCGCCTTGAAGGTCAATATTCCTTCCCATCCGCCCCAAGTTTCCTCTTGTAAATCCATTTACACCTTATGGGAACAATTCCCTCAGGTGGATCCACGAGATTCCACACTTGGTTCGAATGCATGGAATTCATCTCAGATTCCATCGCTTCAAGCCACTTGGATGAATCGGCATCAGATAACGCTTTCTTGTAGGTCCTTGGATCACATCCATGGTTAGGCTCATCATGACCCTCTTCAAGAAGCAGACCATACCTCATAGGTGGTCTCGAGACTCTCTCGGATCTTCTAGGAGCTTGTATCTCCTCTCTTGGCTCTTCGGGTGTGAGTTCTATAATCGTGGATGTCTCTCAAACCTCTTCGAGTTCTATCATCTCCCCTTTTCTATCCAATAGAAAATTCCTTTTCCAAAAAGGTTGCATTCCTAGAAACAAACACCTTTGTTTCTTGGGGATGATAAAAATGATATCCAACTGAATTCCGTGGATATCCCACAAAGTAACATAAAATGGATCGACAATCCAATTTATCTCCCACTACCTGCTTCACATAAGCAGCGCACCCCCATATTCTAAGACAAGAATATTTGGGAGGCTTACCCATCCATATCTCATATGGTGTCTGCCTTTGAATGGACATTTAGTTGAATATCTTTCAATTTTAAGTTGTAGAGATCGTTTTCAAGTTCTCCAGTACCAATTAAACATTCATTCTTGTAAATGTTGCAAACACCTTTGCTAAATAAACAAGAATATACATCTTTATCAACATAGAAATGGAAACAATGTTTTTCACAAAATTAGGTACAAACAAAACATCTCATAAAATTAACTTAAAACTATTGTTCAACAATAAGTAAACATCTTCAACAGCATTGGCAGCAACTCTTGCTCCATTGCCCATCCTCAAGAAGGTCGCACCTTTCCTAAGCTTTCTACTTCTTCCCATCACCTGTAAATTATTACAGAGATGTGAGTCACAACCGGTATCTAATACCCAAGAAGTAGAGTTAATTGAAATGTTTACTTCAATTTAGAACATACCGTTTCCAGAACTCTTCTGGGCAAGATATTCCCTGCAGTTACACCTCCAATGTCCAGGCTTCTTGCAG
Organism: Primulina eburnea; assembly: GCF_022965805.1. Classification (NCBI taxonomy): domain Eukaryota; kingdom Viridiplantae; phylum Streptophyta; class Magnoliopsida; order Lamiales; family Gesneriaceae; genus Primulina; species Primulina eburnea. The sequence goes on from NC_133113.1 coordinate 19,955,737, forward strand.
TGATGACATACATCAGCAGTCTTGTCAGCCTTAACTAGTGTGGCTGCCTCAACAGGATTCGGAGATTGCCTCATCAAGGGCACGTTCTTCTTGGGACGTTGGAAAGAACGCTTCTTTCCCTTCCCATGTGGATCAATCTTCGTACCAGATGAAGAACCCACATAAAGAACCAACTTCTCTTTCTTGATGGTTGATTCAAACGTAACAAGCATATTCACCAACTCCTCAAGGGTCGGCTCCATCTTGTTCATGTTGAAGTTCACCACAAAAGGATCAAATGAGCTAGGCAATGATAACAGCAACACGTAGGTGGTCAACTCCGAAGGCAAGATCAGATCCATGCCAACGAGCTTGTCCACGAGCCCAATCAAATTCAGGCCATGCTCATGGACCGAGGCCCCATCTCGCATGCGCAAAGTGATCAGCTCCTTGACGGTAGCATGCCTAAGAGGCCGTGTTTGCTCACCAAAGAGCTCCTTGAGATGCAAATGAATGTCAGCAGCACTCTTTGCATCCTCAAAACGCCTCTGCAGCTCATCATTCATAAAAGTCAGCATATAACACCTGACTATCAAGTCATAGTCACATCATTCCTTGTAAGCCTGCAATTTCTCAGGAGTGCAGTCAGTCGGAGCCTCAACAGGGGGCGACTCAGTCAGTGTATATGCTACCCTTTCCGAATTCAAGACGATTTTCAGGTTTCTTATCCAAGTGAGATAGTTAGGTCCGGTTAATATGTGTTTGTCGAGTATTGCAGATATCGGATTGCGAATCGAAGACATTGTCAATTTGTACTGAAAAGTAAAAACAGATAAATGTTGATGACTATTTTAAAATATTTAGTAAGATATGAAGTTTGGACTTTTACTTCATAAATATTTGCTCACACTGTTTTGACATCTTTCACTACCCTCTAGTGAAAACGGGAAACTCCTTTACTCAGTAGGTACGTAAAGTCCAATTAGTGAATTATGATCCCGAATAATATCAACCAATCACAATTCCTTAAAGTTAGTTTCCAATTGCATCACAATGCAACCCTCTACGTAAACTTTTGTCTCACGTTTGATTAGGACCCAATAATATGACGTCGTTCATCTTCACGTGTCAAGCCTTACCCATCGATGTTGAACCTTAATGGACGGTCGCCATGAGTTCCCCCAATAATATGAGCCGAAATCATGGGAGTTCCACGTAGTTCACATCACCATGTCAATGGATGTCATAGATTTCCGGCACCCAGGGCTCCCCCAATAATATGAGCCAAGCCCCGAGTACGGGTAACGTTCATCATGCACCCATGGTCGATGGAAGACATGTAAATTATAAACAAATTTATAATTCCCCTTTTCGGGCTTGATATTAATTTTGAATCTTATTCAAAATGAGGGTTTTTGATTTTGAAAGGTCTCATCATTAATTTTATTTAAAAGCTCGTCATGTTTGATCGTATGTTTGCCGGATTCATGCAACTTTGTTATTATCATAATAATAACGCACATACTCATTATTTATAACATATCATGCATATTTTATAAACAGTAAACAAAACAAAGATGATCAATCGCCCCAATACTAATGGTCGTGTGAGCTAAACACGGGCCTAGGTCCAATCCTAGGGAAATGCATTGGATGCAAATACAACTATTACATTTGCTTCCAATATTTACATGTCTTCGATCTTCATAATCATCATGGCCACCATCTTCCAATCTTGATAATCCACTATACTAATATTGTATCATCCATTATACTAATATTTAGAAATAAATATCCATGGCAAATAGGGATACATCTCATGGGGTGGGAACGGGCCATAAACCATGCCCACTTTAAATTTGATAATTATTACAATCATTCAACACAAAATATCCTAGCATACACCTAGCAAGTTGGGCTTGGGCTTTTGATCATCCTTTATGCACAATATCACATATCATACACCATCAATTAATTATCACAATATTTAATTGATCCAATATTATATATCTTGATCCAATCACTAACCGCCACGATTATAAATTAAATTAACAAACTATACAAACACCTTTGTCTACTTTTGATAAGTGCAATTTATTGTACTTTTATTACTTGTTTTTTAACTTGGAATTTTGTGATTCTTGAGCAGGTTTTATGTGATTTGTTTTTATTTTTGTTATTGTAGTTTGGAAGCATAGAATGAGAATTTGGAGTAGTAAAGTGATTAATTAGAAAGTGCAAAGGACAATTTTTGCCGAACCAAGACCGCACCCGCGGTCTTGTCAGCACCGCACCCGCGGTATTTGTTGTGTGAACATGATTTTTTGATCGAAGCACGACCGGACCCGCGGTCTTGTAAGCATCTCACCCGCGGTCATGCACAGACGGAGTCCGGAAATTCTGAAACTTTGGTGTGCTGCGCATGGGACTTGATGACTTTAGTGTTTTGCGTATAAGACTTGTCTAGAACTATAAAAGGCCTCTATTATTCATCATCTAGGTCATTGGGGAGCCAAGGGAAGGATTGGAGGCTGCTGAAGAAAGATTGAAAATCAAGTTCATCAAGTTCTTGAGAATTCTCTTGCACACTTTTGGAAAGGAATTTCATTGCACTCCAAGCTCTTGTTCTAAGTTATTCTTTCTTTATTTTCATGTTTATTTGATATGTCTTGTTTAAAATTTGTGTGTTGTGTTATTTTTATTATGAACTAATTCTTATTTCTAGAGGAATGATGGAACAAAACTAGACATCATGTGTTGGGATTTATGATTTATGCTATATAAGTTTCCTTATTGTTCATTTGTATTTTTCAATTTTAATGCTTTCATTTTATTGGCCATATCTTGAATGATTCTTATGTTTATAATTTATCACTTGGAAAAGGAAATTTATAAACACGAAAGGGAAAAATACATCGATGATATTTATATAGTTCGGGAGGACATATATTGCTATTGAAGCTATTTAAAAGAATTCATTTCCTATTGTGTTATTTAATTATAGATTGTTGATGGGGACGTTACAATCTTTTGTTAGATAATTAGTATCTACTTAGCACTCGGGAGAGGGAGTAGATAATTTAGAATTCTTGGTTAATGCATAAGGACATTTATAATATAGCTACACAAAATAACACATGGTGGATAGTTGCGTGAAATCGGACCTCTGGATCTTTTATTCCATAGTTATTTGTTATAAAAATTTTGGTGTTATAATATAATTAAATTTATTTTCAATCTAGTTATTGGTGAAAACAAATCTGTCAATTGATTATTCTAAATAAAGTCGAGACTATTTCAATTGCAAGCATTAATATAAATTTAGAAATACATTCCTCGTGGGATCGACACTTGTACTCAAAATTACATTTTACTATAACTTGACGTCGTGCACTTGCGAGCAATCAAGAAAACACGCAATAAGTTTTTGGCGCCGTTGTCGGGGAGTGTATTTTTTAAATTTATATTAGTATTGTTACAAATTAGTCTTTATTTTAATTTAGAGCCGTTTTTATTGTAATACAATAAACATTGATTTGTGTATTATCTTTGTTTGACAGTGCATGCGAAGATAGCAAAATCTTGACTTGCTTATCTTTGATCCTGAAATCGAAAGAACCGCAAGAAGATTTAGAAAGGCAAGAAGAGAAGAGATTCGAGCAATGGCTGAAAACAGAGATAATGAAAATCCACCCCCTGCAATACCCATCAGAGATCATTTTAGGCCGGTACTGAATGCTCATTACTCGGGCATAGCACGAGGAACTATTAATGCAAACAACTTTGAGCTCAAGCTTGCATTGATAAACATGGTTCAACAGAATCAGTTTGGGGGAGCCGCTACTGCAGATCCTCATTTACATCTCAGAACATTCCTTGAGATTACTGACACGGTAAAAATAAATGTTGTTTCTGATGATATAATTCGATTGCGTTTGTTTCCTTTTTCTCTTAGGGACCAAGCAAGAGGATGGCTCCAATCGCTTCCTTTGGGAAATATCACTACATGGCAGGAGTTAGCAACCAAGTTCCTTGCTAAATATTTTCCACCTGCGAATTCTGCACAGTTGAAGATAGAGATAAGTACTTTTAGGCAGACTGATTTTGAGCAATTATATGAGGCATGGGAACGTTATAAGGAGTTGTTGAGGAGGTGTCCAAACCATGATTTTGAAGATTGGGTACATATTGAATTGTTTTACAATGGTTTGAATGGACAAACAAGAGGCACTGTTGATGCAGCAGCTGGTGGCACGATATTTGCAAAATCACCTGATCAAGCATATGATTTGCTTGAACAGATGACCATTAACAGCTATCAATGGCCGTCTGAGAGGTCAGGAGTAAATAAGCAAGCTGGAATTTATGCCATAGATCCTATTACATCACTCACCGCTCAAGTTTCAGCTTTGACAACTCAAATTGCAGCAATGAATAAGGCTAGTACATCAGAGGTTGAAAATGCATCGGTTGTTACTGAAGAACCACATATTCCTGATGAGGCTCATTATATCAACAATAGGAATTTTGGTGGCTACGGAGGATATCGAGGTAACCCTCCCCCTAACACTTATCATCCTGGTTTGAGAAATCATGAAAATTTTTCATATGCCAATAATAAGAATGTGTTGAATCCTCCACCGGGTTCAATACATCAAAGGGGGAAGGAAAACCTTCACTTGAGGATTTAGTTGGGACATTTGTTGTTGAATCTAGTAAAAAGATGGCTAGGACTGAATCTCGTCTTGATGGCATGGAAACTCACATGGGAAATATGGGAGCCACAATGAAATCATTGGAGACACAGATTGGTCAATTGGCTAATGCATTGAGAGATCAAAATAAAGGTCAATTCCCAAGTAACACTGAAGTGAATCCAAAGTATCAATGCAAAGCTGTAACTTTGAGAAGTGGAAGAGAACTTGAGGTTAAAAATTCCAAAGAGAAGGATGAAAATGAGATAACAGTTGAAGAAGTTGAAACTGAGGGATCCAAAGCTGAAGTTGAAGTTGAACAACCTCCAGTATTTAAGCCAGTTCTTCCATATCCGTAGAGGTTCAAAAAGAAGAAAATGGATGATCAATATGCAAAATTTTTGGAGATTTTCAAGAAGATTCACATCAACATTCCATTTGCTGATACTTTAGAGCAAATTCCAAACTATGCAAAGTTCATCAAAGATGTGATGTCAAAGAAAAGGAAATTGCATGAGTTCGAGACAGTAAAGTTGACCGAAGAGTGTAGTGCCATACTCCAAAGGAAACTACCACAAAAACTCAAAGATCCAGGGATTTTTACTATTCCTTGTGTTATTGGTGGTTCTAGAATCAATAAAGCTTTATGTGATTTAGGTGCCAGTATTAATTTAATGCCTTTTTCTAATATTTAATATTGTAACAAATTAATTCTGGTGAAACCGATGAGGATGCAAGTAAAGAGGTACCAAAAAGCATTATTGATTCTATGTATGTTAAGTAAAACACTTGTTTTTTTGATTTTGTTTTTGTTTCTGTTTTTTGTTATGTTAATAGGGGTTCAAACTGTCTATGCCAGCAGCCACTATTTCAATTTTTTTTAGTTGGATTGGACCTGGTGCTTTGCCACGGTCAAATGTTCGAGTTCAAGTACCCCAATTGTACTTTAGTCTGGGGCCTTAGCTGGAGATCGACTTTATCAAACTCTGTCCCAAACAAGTAATTCAAACTCGTGTCAAAATTTTCATTGTGAAAAATATCACCCCAATAAATTTTCAATGGAACATAACATACATAGATGCATTTTAGCCAAAGTATGGGAAAAAACCGAATACATTTCATGAATTATTGAGTGGTAGAGATGTAGATGGTCTCAACATTAGTTTCTGTTCTAGAATAATCAAATATTTTTTTTTCATGGGGTCCTCAGAATAGCAAATTGTTGCTAATTGGAGCATGATGTGTGTTGGCAGCCATGACCCACATTCTTGATATTTCCACTAAATTTGATGAGATAATAGCAGTGTTACAATAGTTAAGTTCGAGTGTATAGGTGGATTAATTGGAGTGCATTCCAAATTATGAGGGTAGAAAGGAGATGGAAGCAGCCAAATGAAGAAAATTCGAGAAGATTACGGTTTACGTTTGAAAGCTGAAATTAATATTATTTTCTTTATTTGATCTTATAGTTGGAATGATTAAATCCCTAGCCATTACGTCACTGGAATCATAGTTATTTTAGGCGCAAGGCGCACTAAAGCGCTATGGGGTCTTGGGTCATGAGACGCATGGCGAACCGCACGTTTTATCGAAGTAAAATGCATCTGACACAAATTTTAAAATTCAAAATATATAAATGAATTTATGCAATTTAAATAAAATATTTTTCACAAAGATAACAAACCATATATATAAATAAAAATCCATTAATGGATATTGTAACATAAATCATAACAAAGAAAAAAACTCCCATAATGTAAAATTCATTAGGAAGTGATAATGCATCATAGTATTTTAAGGAAAAAACTTCAGAAATTTAAATCATCAAATTCATCATACTCAACTGTATCATCATCATGATCATCTCCAGAATCTGAAGCTCCAGATTTGTGTGCTTCTGAATCCTCATCGGTTTCACCAGAATTAATTTCTTCCTCTTCATTATTATAATGATGGATATTGTAACAAATTAATTCTGGTTAAATCATAACAAAGAGTGATGTGCATCATGTAGAGCTACTTGAAGATGCAAGTAAAGAGGTACCAAAAGCATCTCCTAAATTGAAGGAATTGCCAAGTCACCTTTGTTATGCATTTTTAGGTGAAAATTCGACATATCCGGTAATTATCTCTTCCTTTCTTACTTGTGTTGAAAAAGAGAAATTGTTGAGAGTGTTGAGGGAATTTAAATCTGCTTTGGGATGGACAATTGCTGATATAAAGGGGATTAGCCCTACTGTTTGTATGCATAAAATCTTGATGCTGGAGTCATATTCACCTTATGTTGATCATCAGAGAAGACTTAATCCAGCAATGAAAGAAGTTGTGAGGGCTAAGGTATTAAAATTGTTAAATGCTGGTGTTATTTATGCTATATCTGATAGTTCGTGGGTTTCACCAGTACAAGTAGTGCCTAAGAAAGGGGGAATAACTGTAGTGAGAAATGAGAATAATGAATTGATTTCAACTCGTTCAGTGACTGGTTGGCGAGTATGCATAGACTACAGGAAATTGAATGATGCTACTAGGAAAGATCACTTCCCTCTTCCCTTTATTGACCAGATGCTTGATAGAGTGGGTGGTTATCATTATTATTGCTTTCTAGATGGTTATTCAGGTTACAATCAGATTGTTATAGCACCGAAGGATCAGGAGAAGAATACCTTCACTTGCCCCTACGGTACATTTGCTTTCAGGAGAATGCCATTTGGTCTATGCAATGCACCTGCTACTTTTCAGAGGTATATGATGGCCATATTTTCTGACATGGTCGAGGAAAAAATGGAGGTTTTTATGGATGATATCTCTGTATTTGGTTCATCTTTTGATCACTGTTTGCAAAATTTAATGCTTGTTTTGCAGAGATGTCAGGCAAAGAATTTAGTTTTAAATTGGGAAAAATGTTACTTCATGGTTCCAGAAGGTATTTTGCTTGGGCATAAAATTTTGGCTAAAGGAATAGAAGTTGACAGAGCCAAAGTTGTGGCAATTGAAAATCTCCCACCACCGAAGAATGTGAAAGGGATCAGAAGTTTCTTGGGACATGCTGGGTTCTATCATCGTTATATCAAAGATTTCTCTAAAATTACTAGACCTTTATGCAATTTGTTAGAGAAAGATTCGACATTTATTTTTGATGATGATTGTTTGCAGGCATTTAACAGGATCAAGAAAGCACTGATTTCTGCTCCCATGATGATAGTGCCTGATTGGAATGAGCCATTTGAGCTCATGTGCGATGCTAGCAACTATGCTGTGGGAGCAGCATTGGGACAGAGGCGAGACAAGATGTTCAAGGCTATCTACTATGCAAGTCGTACACTTAATGCAGCCCAACAGAACTATACAACTACTGAGAAAGAGATGCTAGCAGTGGTGTTTGCATTTGACAAGTTCAGAACCTATCTTATTGGCACCAAGGTAACTGTTTTCACTGACCATGCAGCTCTTCGTTACTTGTTTGCCAAAAAGGATGCCAAGCCCAGGTTGATACGATGGATACTTCTACTTCAAGAATTTGACTTTGAAGTAAAAGACAAGAAAGGTTGTGAAAACCAGGTGGCAGATCAGTTGTCACGACTAGAGCTGGAAGAACGAAATGACGTTGGAGTTATCAATGAGTCGTTCCCAGATGAACAACTGTTTGAGGTAAGTTCTAAACTCCCTTGGTTTGTTGATATAGTTAACTTTTTGTCTTGTGGTACTCTTCCTCCAGATCTAAATCACCATCAGAAAAAAATGGTTCTTCCATGATGTCAGATTTTTCTTATGGGATGATCTTTGTGTTTATAAAAGATGTGCTGACCAAGTGATTAGAAGATGTGTTGATGGCGAAGATGCAAACAAAATTCTGGAACAATGTCATTCATCACCTTATGGTGGACATTTTGGAGCAACACAAACAGCAGCTAAGGTATTGCAATCAGGTTTTTTCTGGCCTACTTTGTTTAAGGATAGCTATACCTTAGTGAAATCATGTGATAGATGCCAAAGGTTAGGAAACATTTCTAGGCGTCACGAATTGCCACTGACAAATATTTTGGAAGTGGAACTTTTTGATGTCTGGGGCATAGATTTCATGGGACCTTTTCCCCCTTCTTTTGGTCAATCTTATATATTATTAGCTGTAGATTATGTTTCGAAATGGGTGGAAGCAATCGCCACCAATACTAACGATGCTCGTGTTGTAGTTAAGTTCGTGCACAAGAACATTTTCACCAGGTTTGGAACACCGAGAGCCATCATAAGTGACGAAGGTACGCACTTTTGCAATAAAATTTTCAACTCACTGATGGCTAAATACAATGTGAAGCACAGAGTGGCATTAGCATATCATCCTCAGTCGAACGGACAAGCTGAAATATCCAACCGGGAAATCAAACAAATATTAGAAAAGACTGTCAATACAAACAGGAAAGATTGGGCTATAAAGTTGGATGATGCATTGTGGGCTTATAGGACCGCGTTCAAGACGCCTATTGGGATGTCTCCCTATAGGTTGGTTTTTGGTAAAGCCTGTCACTTGCCGCTGGAATTGGAGCATCGAGCATTTTGGGCAGTTAAGAAGTTGAATTTTGATTTGAAAACATCTGGCGATGGCAGAAAACTACATTTAAATGAAATGGAGGAGTTCCGCAATGATGCATACGAAAATGCCAAGATTTATAAAGAACATACCAAAAAGTGGCACGATAAACTCATTGTATGAAAGGAGCTAAAACCAGGACAACAAGTACTCTTGTTCAACTCCCGTCTGAAGTTGTTTCCTGGTAAATTGAAATCGCGTTGGTCAAGACCATTTTTTTGGTGGAGAAAGCGTACTCTCATGGGGCGATTGAGCTAAAATGCAGTGATGGGAGGACTTTCAAGGTGAACGGGCAGCGAGTTAAGCCATACTATGGAAATGAAGTAAGGCACCTTGACAACATTCCTTTGGGCGGATCAACTTGATATAGACTGATGGTAGTCGGGCTGAAGACGTTAAACCAAGCGCTTATTGGGAGGCAACCCAAATTTTTGTTTCTCTTTTGCATTTTGATTTTGATTTCGGTTTTGATTTTATTTTTGTATCATGATTATTTTTGGTTGTGTATTTTTAATATAGTGTGTGCTTATATCTTCCCAAATTTTATGAATCTTAATTGTTTTCTTTTCAGGACTGAAAATTTGAGAAGAAAATAATTTTGGCGAAACAGGAGTGCACCCGCGGTCTCATGTGCACCGGACCCGCGCTTGTGGTGCATTCAAAATACAAGAAAATTCGAAGCAGGACCGCACCCGCGGTCTCATGGACACCGCACCCGCGCTACGTGTGCCGAAGCAACACCGCACCCGCGGTGCTACCTGTACCGCACCCGCGGTCTTGAAATGTTGAATAATGCAAGAAATGCCGAAACACCACCGCACCCGCGGTACATCTCTACCGCACCCGCGCTACAATTTCCGAAAGCATATCGCACCCGCGGTCTTGTGGACACCGCACCCACGGTCGCGCAGTGATGATAAAAAAAATTATTCGAAACAACACCGCACCCACGGTCGACGATTTTTAACACAGATTTGGGCAGAATTTGACACAATCGAAGAACAACCCTAAAAAACCTCCTCCTCCATTTCGAAATCATTCCTCAAGAACACACTTTTCACACCAAATTTTTGTTATTCCTTCAACAAATTTACCACTCCAACCTAAATAGATTCACCCCATTCCATCTAATATCACTTTCTTTCCACAAAAATTAACACCAAACCTAGGGTTTGAAAGGGGGCTCGAAAATTTCTTCAAGAATTTGATGGAGCTTTGATTTTATTCTTCAAGAAACATTTCAACACACTCAAGGTGAGAAAATCCATTGCATATTTGTTGAAAATTCGAAAATATTGGTGTTAGTGGCTATGGAAGGAAATTTCATTTAGTGAAGTACATTCTTGATATTGTGGATATTGTTGATTGATTGTTGGGTAAATTGTTGAGGTGTGGATATTGTTTGTATTAAGTTTGGGGGATTGCTAGGATCATTGAAGTTTGTGAATTGAATTGAGGAGAAGTTGTTGATTGAAAGGTGTTCGATACAATGCCTCCAACAAAAAAACAGTCAAAGGGTGCATCTTCATCATCTGTAAATTACGATGCGAGCAGGTTTTGGGATGAAAAGGCGGAGGAGCAATATGGAAAAATTTTCAATAAAAGCATATTAAAAGAAAGGGGATTTGGTATGAGTTTTCCTCGATCCGAAATTGGAATAATGCTTACTGCTCGACATTGGGAGGAGTGGCAGGCAGCCACAAGATGCTGTCATTTCATTGGTGAGAGAATTTTATGCTAAACCTCAGAGTTAGGTATGATCAATTGACGGTGTTTGTGCGAGGAAAAATGGTCGCCTTTGATGCACATACGATCAATACGTTATATGGTATCCCTCATGTAATGCACGATGAATATGAAGAATACAAGTACGAGCATGTTGATTATAACGATATTCTTCAAACAATTTGCATACAGGGAGCGGAGTGGAGAATGAGGGATGATGTGCATGTCAGCCTAGCTAAGTCTGATCTCAAAGATGTTGCCAAACATTGGTATTCATTTATTTCGGCTAGGATTAAGCCGACCGAACACACTACCACCGTCATCAAGGAGAGGGCTACCCTTACTTATTGCATTATGACAGGGAAGACAATTGATTTAGGTCAATTGCTTCAGCATTCGATACTTGATTATGCAAGAGGTAACTCTCCTAGTGGACTCCTCCATCCTTCTCTTATCACTGCATTGTGCCAGAATGCGGGAGTGACTTGGGCAACGAATGAAGAACTGTTAAAGCCGAAGAATGTCATTATGGTAATTCAACCATATGGGGCAGTCAGAGGTGATCACGCTGCGGCACGTCGAGCTGAAAGGGAATTTAACAGACGAGCTGCAGAGAGACGTGCCCAGGCTCAAGCTCAAGAACCACAACCGCAGCAACGGCATAGGAGAGATAGGTTGACCCAGTTGGAAGAAGATATGAGAATTCAACGCCAAGAAATGGATGCGTTTCGGTTTAGGACCGACACATTTATGGGATACATGATAGATTTCACATCGATCTTGGCTCAGCAATTTCCATCTGCTTCAACTTCTGGAAATCCATTTCCACCTCCTCCACAGTGGCCACCTGTATACCACCCGCCGGAGTTCCAACCACCCCAAGATAATGAAGATGATGATGATGGTGATGACCACTGACGGTCGTCGCCCGAGATAAGTGTATTCTCCTAATTTTCATGCTTATTTACATCGAGGATGATGCACATGTTTTAGTTTGGGGGAGATTTGATTTATTTTATTTTATTTTATTTTTGTGTTTTATTATATTTTATTTGGTGTGTTTATTTTCTTTTGTGTGTTTGTTTATTTAATTTATTTTGTGTGTTTATTATTTTTTTTAGTTATTTGCTTGTGTGTTTGTAGTGTTTTAGTCATGAATTTTTTTCTATTGTGAATTGGCCAATGATGAAAAATTTTTGTATTGAAAAGAAAGGTCATGCATTACATTCATGTTAATCGATCAATTTGAAAAATTTAGAGAATAATCATGAGATGTGGTAAGTTTGAGACTTATAATTTCTATAAAACTTTGTGATTTTCATTTGAAATCGAAATAATTTTTTTTTGCAAACACATAGATGATTGAGGCAGTCTTTGATGTTATTTGGGCCATTTATATTGTTCATAAATATTCATTTGAAGCCCTCTTGAGCCTATATGAGAAAAGAATTGTGTTCTTGAAATTTCTTGGAAGCCAAGCACTTTTCTTTTTGAATATATATGTATTTGGTTGATGCATTGAGACACCATTTTCACGATGATTAGATTCTACTCTGTGTTGGTGAATTGAGATTTTGTCTAGAACTATCTAAACATTATTCGAGGCGAAATACATACAACTTATGATTTAGGTGATTTTTGGATCGATTGAGCCTTTCAAGCTACCAAATAAAAAATAATTTATCATTTGTCACCTCTTTGAGTTTATATGAATTCGAATGGTACACGTTAATATGTGTAAAAGACCCCCATTCGATGTTCTTTCAATTATCCCACATTTACTACCCTGTTGAATATCTTATACAATTAATTTCCTACCTTCTCAAGGGAGTAAGAATTCAAAGGATCAAAGAAATGAAAATTCTCCTACAAAAGAAAAGAAAAAAATGAATGATGTTACATTAATGAAGTTGGAGAAAAATGGGGGGGGAAAAGAGATGAAATGAATAAAGAAAAAAAAATGGAGATAAAAGAAAAAGTGGAGTTTGCAAAAGAGATAAAAATTCAACTTACTCCCTTATTTGAACTCCTAATCTTTATTTGTAGCCATGAACCGAGGCCTAACATTACAACCATTGAAAATCCTATTAACCTAGTCATAGTTGTCCAATAGACTAGTGGAGAGTGATTGGGAGGATCTAGCTTATGGACAATCGATAAACACTTTCATTGAGTATGAATTTTGATCAATTTTACACACACCTTATTGCATCTAATATTTATTGGGTATCCTTTTCTTGAATGAATATTGCTTTGAACCCAATCTTTACCGGAAAAGACCTCTTGATATGTGTTGTAAAAATTTGAAATCAATTGAGAATTATTTGAAACATAAGTTGAGGAGATTAGAAGTTAAGAGAATTAACCGATCGCATGATTTTATCCGGATGAACAAGTGGTTGGATTGATTTGAATTGTGAAAGCATGAAAGGTTGTAAATTTATCTTGAGGCCAAGTTCTTTAAATTATTTCATGACTTGTTTGTTTGTTTGTTTGTGTTGTTTTGTTTAGCTCGGGACTAGCAAAATCTTAAGTTTGAGAGAGTTTGATAAGTGCAATTTATTGTACTTTTATTACTTGTCTTTTAACTTGGAAGTTTTTGATTCTTGAGCAGGTTTTATGTGATTTGTTGTTATTTTTGTTATTGTAGTTTGGAAGCTTAGAATGAGAATTTAGAGTAGTAAAGTGATTAATTAGAAAGTGCAAAGGACAATTTTTGCCGAAGCAAGACCGCACCCGCGGTCTTGTCAGCACCGCATCCGCGGTCTTTGTTGTGTGAACATGATTTTATAATCGAAGCACGACCGCACCCGCGGTCTTGTAAGCACCGCACCCGCGGTCATGCACAGACAGAGTCCGGAAATTCTGAAACTTTGGTGTGCTGCGCATGGGACTTGATGACTTTGGTGTTTTGCGTATAAGACTTGTCTAGGACTATAAAAGGCCTCTATTATTCATCATCTAGGTCATTGGGGAGCCAAGGGAAGGATTGGAGGGTGCTGAAGAAAGATTGAAGATCAAGTTCATCAAGTTCTTGAGAATTCTCTTGCACACTTTTGGAAAGGAATTTCATTGCACTCCAAGCTCTTGTTCTAAGTTCTTCTTTCTTTATTTTCATGTTTATTTGATATGTCTTGTTTAAGATTTGTGTGTTGTGTTATTTTTATTATGAACTAATTCTTATTTCTAGAGGAATGATGGAACAAAACTAGACATCATGTGTTGGGATTTATGATTTATGCTATATAAGTTTCCTTATTGTTCATTTGTATTTTTCCAATCTTAATGCTTTCATTTTATTGGTCATATCTTGAATGATTCTTATGTTTATAATTTATCACTTGGAAAAGGAAATTTATAAACACGAAAGGGAAAAAAACATCGATGATATTTATATAGTTCGAGAGGACATATATTGCTATTGAAGCCATTTAAAAGAATTCATTGCCTATTGTGTTATTTAATTATAGATTGTTGATGGGGACGTTACAATCTTTTGTTAGATAATTAGTATCTACTTAGCACTCGGGAGAGGGAGTAGATAATTTAGAATTCTTGGTTAATGCATAATAAGGACATTTATAATATAGCTACACAAAATAACACATGGTGGATAGTTGCGTGAAATCGGACTTCTAGATCTTTATTCCATAGTTATTTGTTATAAAAAGTTTGGTGTTATAATATAATTAAATTTATTTTTAATCTAGTTATTGGTGAAAACAAATCTGTCAATTGATTATTCTAAATAAAGTCGAGACTATTTCAGTTGCAAGCATTAATATAAATTTAGAAATACATTCCTAGTGGGATCGACACTTGTACTCAAAATTACATTTTACTATAACTTGACGTCGTGCACTTGCGAGCAATCAAGAAAACACGCAACAACTTTCAAATTAATTTAAATATAACCGAATTTCTTGTAAATCACAATTTACTATAAATAATTAAAGTCCAACTTCAATTATTTATTTTATGAGAAAAAATTTGCAACTTTTGTAAATTTAAACTTAATGGCCCAAAAAATCATTTTTCACCAAAAATATTTTGGCCCATTTAAATTTCACAAATATGTTAGTCATATAATGGCCCAACAACTCAAGGCCCATTATACTTTGATATTTCAAAACACCTTTTGAAAACCCTAGTCGTCATCGCCGTCGCCGGAGCTCCGTCGCCAGATTCCGGCCAACAAAATTTTTTTTATTTTTATTTTTAAAGGGAGGTTTCGGGCAGCCCCTTGGGCTGCCCTTGCTACCCGTTTCGGGCTGCCC
Source organism: Primulina eburnea (assembly GCF_022965805.1). Lineage (NCBI taxonomy): Eukaryota > Viridiplantae > Streptophyta > Magnoliopsida > Lamiales > Gesneriaceae > Primulina > Primulina eburnea. The sequence goes on from NC_133113.1 coordinate 19,970,997, forward strand.
GAAATGGGCAGCAACAAGCTGCTGAAATATGCCCCAAAAAGGCCTTGATATTGTTGGAAAATGTTATTCTCATGCGGTTAGAAATCGATCTCAATATAATATCATGTATATGCTACAAAAACTAGTACCCTTAGCTCTGATACCACTTGAAAGGGATCGTTTTAGATGCCCGAAATGCACAACAGAAGCAAAATTTTTCGAATTTAATACATTAAATTTCGGCCACCTTGTGTACTAGGTGTGGCATATACTAAAACACCAAAATGTCATACATAGGGTGTTTAGAAATAGTTACCTATCAATTTCAAGAGATTGATGATGGCACCAACCAAGTTGTAAACAACTTGGCTCTTGAATGGATGACAAATCTTCAAACTTTCAACCTCCAAAATTAGGCCCACCACCAACTAGGTAAATCCTCTCTTAATTTGCACTAGAAAACTAAGAGAATTTTTCAAAGAGAAGAATTTTCTTTCCTCAACACTTGAAGAAGAAAATGAGAGAAAAAATTGGGAGAGAATTACATCAAGTTTCGGCCAAGGTGAATGTAGAATGGGGGGAAGAGAAACTAGTCTTGGTTGTGGGAAAATATGTTTCAAAAAGTTGCATGCCATGCCAATTTTTTTAATCAAAAGTATTCCCCAACCTTTCACCTCCCAAGCATGCATATCAAGTGGGCTTGTAACAATTACAAGGCCCATGAACATTTATTTAAATGTTCCAAACATATTTGAGCCCATTTATAGTTTATTTGATTTTACTCAAGCCCACTAGTTAAATAATTATTTCCAATTGGGCTCTACAAGGCCCAATGTTATTTAATTAATTCAACAATTGAATTAATTTAATTATTTGGACTCTACTAGGCCCACTAGTGTTTAATTAATTCAACACTTGAATTAATTTAATTTAGTCCATAATAATGTTTATGAAAATCACAATTTTCAAATACATTATTCACTTAACCTACTTTTAATTTACAAACACATTCATAAATTAAAACTTACATTTCTCTCATAGAAGTCATACTTCTATTTTTCTTTACGTTTATAAACTCATTTATAAGCTGTTCAACACTTTGAACTATTTTACTTCTCAACGGGATCTAGAAAGCTAGTACTTGTGTGGCCCTCAATGGTTCATTGATACAACTAGCCGTGGGTTCACATCTCCATGTGATTCGGACTAAACATGTCTTTATATGAGCATACCCCAATTTCTCCATTCTTAATTATCAATTCTTTGATAATAAGAACGTCAGAACTCAAGTCTGATAATACCCAACCAATCATGTTAAACGCCTAGCAGTATCGCTTACATGATTCCCTAGGCATCAAATGATAGTGCCTGCAAGAACCATTCAATTATGGTTAGCGTACAGTACGGTCCCTTCAACTCATATATCCCGACCGATTCGACAACCATTGGTTTATCGAGAGTTGTCAATGAATCGATACTATGTGTCATGTCGTAGTTGCATCGATGGTGTAATCTATGAAACTCCTTTCATAATTACCATCATACTCTGATCAGAGATTTCAACCTACATACACACGATAACACATAGGATATCCATACCCGAAGGTAAGCTGTGAATCCCCGACTACAATACATCGACTCCTATATGTTTCGACAGAACACCCAACCTTGCCACCTGATGACCCCATGAGAGTCGGTAAACAAGTCAAAGTGTAATTCTAACACATAGAGTCTCAATGTTGTCCCGGGTCATAAGGACTAATGGTGTACAACCATAAACTAGGACTTTTCCACTCGATAAGTGAGAACCACTTGGAAAGTCCATTTATGGAGCGTTGTTCAGTGTACTCTACCAGGAGCACCTATCTGCATGCTCGGACATCACAATGTCCCCTACCAATGAAACATGGTACTCACATCGCAGATACTAATCTCGAACTCTAGCGGCCTATATCCTTCTTAGCGGCGGCTGAATCGACTAGGTACTGTTTAGAATATACAGTATTCCAAATATGAGTTTCATGATACTCATCATATGAGCATCTCATATTCTTTCTACTATTTGTATATTCAAGGGCTTTATCTATACAACTAGCATGAGTATACAGATAAAGATGTGCCAAAATAATAATTTCAAATATTATTAAAATAAAGATTGCTTATACATAGAGTTTCATTGTGAACACTCGACCAACACTTGGCTCGACGGGTACCTACTCTAACAAAAAGTTGGCCAAATAAATAATGTATTTGAAAATTGTAATTTTCATAAATATTGTTATGGACTTAATTAAATTAATTCAAATTTTGAATTAATTAAACAATAGTGGATCTAGTAGAGTCCAAATAATTAAATTGATTCAAATGTTGAATTAATTAAATAACATTGGGTCTTGTAGAGTCCAATTGGAATAATTATTTAACTAGTAGACTTGAGTAAATTCAAGTAATGTTTAATTAGTCTCAAATATGTTTGAGATAATTAAAATTAAGTCCATGGGTTTTTAATTGTTAAATAACCCAAATAGATTTGCATGTATGGGAGGTGAAAAGTTGGGAGACAACTTTTGCAACATCCAAGGCATGACATGCCTTTGGAATACACAACACCTTTTCCCACAACCAAGACTAGTCTTCCCTCCTCCCATTTGTGTGTGTGCTTGGCCGAAATTTCTATGAGTTTTTCTCCCAAAATTTCTCTCAATTTTCTTCTTCAAGAGTTGAGGAAAGAAATCACTTCTCCTTGAAAAATCCTTTTGTTTTTCTAGTTCAAAATAAGAAGGGATCTTCTTAGCAAGTGGTGGGCCTAATTTTGAGCAAGGTGTGCTCAAGGAAAGCTTGTAGAAGTTCATCCTTTGAAGAGCTAAAGTGTTTACACTTTAGTTGGAGCCATAATCAATCCTTGTGATTGATAGGTACAATTCTAAACACCCTATGAATGTCATAGTTTGTATTTTTCGTATTTCTACACACATCTTGTGGTACTCGGTTTTCTTGCTTGAAAATATGTATGTTTTTCTAAAATTTTGATCTTCCGTTGCGCAACCGGGCACCGTAACCGATCCTCTTTCAGTTTTCACATTTGTTTTGAATTCATGGAATAATTTTATTTAGATTAAGACCACGATAGGGCCAAATAATACTTTGTTTGATATTTGGTTTATTTTCAATATATAATTTTTTTTATTTTAATTATCGATTAATGCTAGTTTAATTGAAATGTCCCATGTTCTTGTGTTTTAAATGTACTAAATTTTTTTTTTTTTAAAATTTCGGTCCTCGTAAAAATATTTTAATAAAAATATTTTTGTCCATGATCTAGAACATTCGCTAGCTAGCATTTAAAAATCAATCGCAATCGCCATAAAATAAAATAATCGCATGAGTTACCAAACCTAAAAAGCAATACCCGTGAAACGTATTTTCCTCTCCAAAACCACTCTAAAGCATGAATAAATGGTTTTAAAAATCTTTTAACGTAAAATCATAATCCATAATCATGAGTGCGGAAAAACAGTAGAAGCGCTGGTCCTCGGGTTGTGTGCACCTTCAGCCCAGTCATCTCAAGCGTCAAGGCCTCCCTCAACCTCACCTGCATCCATCACACCTAGTGAGTCTAAAGACTCAACATACCAAATCTTTGTAACGAGTAATAGATATAAAATCCCATGCAACAGTGAAAATACTTTTACGTAAAATAACCTTTTCGTGATATGCATGACATGAACCTTACTTTTACCTTTTCCTTGATCATAACATAACATGATAACATGACATAATAGCATGACGTGATTCTTTTCATGATCATAACTTTATCTTTTTCTTGATTGAATTCAGATCGTTAATTGTGACTTTCCTGACGTGACATGACATGACATGACATGACGATGGTACCATCTACTTGAAACCACAGTACTGGGCGGCGGGGACATCAGCGACACAAGATCGTCAACTGAGCCTTGGCCTAATCTTGATCATAACCTCAAATCCTGAATTCCTCATAGTCACAATTACTTCACTTTCATCAATGTTTTCATGTTTTCATCACCTTATAAAATTATGCATGAATATATTTTCTTTTGAAACCAAGCATGCACCATGTATTTTAAATGTCAATTTTAATCATAAAATTTCATGGACATTTAAAAATAAATCATAAATAAATCATGAACATTTCATAATCATTTAAAAATGCACATAATATCATAAAAACAGCATTTAGGGCACTGCCATGACCTCTACTAAATTTTGATGTAAAAAGACCGTTTTACCCCTGGACTCGACTTTTTAGAAAATCGACTTTCTTTCTTGATTTCGTGACTCTAACATGTCCCAAATGAAAATTTAAGCTTATAAGAATTTTCTCGTAATTTTATTTGGCTTAAAACTTAGACTTTTCAATTTATCCTTTAATAGTTATTTTAACGGTGTTTTAATCCCGAAAAATACCAAACTTTAATATAAAATTCCTAAATTCTAAATTTAGTCCTTTTTTATTATTTTAGCCCTTATGGATCACGACTCGACTCCCGTGAGCCGTTTTCCAAATTTTCTTTGTTTTCAAAGCTCATTTTGACACCTAAACTTCGACCCCAAGCCATCTCCTAATTTTATCGAGTTAGCCCCGAACCATATCGAACCGAAACTTGGCCAACATCCTAAATTTACCTACTGGACACTCAAACCCTTAAAAACTCAAGCCCAAAGTCAAAATCGAAGTCCCTCAAGGTTCTGCATGTGCTGGCCGAGAAGCACTCATGACATGATTTCCATGTTCGTGCTCGCAGGAGCCCAGCCGATGCATTACCGATCAAACCCAGCCCATGAACCCTTTCTTAGGACCCTAGTGAACCCCCTTGCGCAGCCCGTGCTCCACGCACCAAGCCTGCCACGCCTGAAGGAGGCGCGAACCCTGAACAAGTTTGTGCAGGGCCCTCGGGTGGAGTCCTAGCAGCGCTAGGACTCTTTCCCGAGCCCTTGGTTCGAGTCCTAGCTTGGCTAGGACTCTCACCCTGACTCAAGACGACCCTTGGCAATGTCCTGGCCCAAGCCAAGACCAAGCCCTACCCTGAAACGTGACACCCAATTGCTTCAAGCCATGACAGCGGCCTTCGACTTTCGTATCTTACGTTCTGATGGTTTCTGCCGCTAGTGGGAGGGTGTTTGTGACATCGTTTTATCTTGAAAACTTTACTTAAACCTTATACATCATCATGGCAGTCCCCTAAAACGTGCAAAACATGAATCGACACAAGAAAACGTTAGATCGTAACGTGAATACGTAAAAACCGTAATAAAACTTCGTAATCTTTGCACATGCTTTTCTTAAATCGATATATGATGCAACGGATGAGCAAAAGGAAGATATTGGCGTGCCTTTGCATAATAAACGCACGATATACCGACGACGACGAAGAACGGAGAGAACCGAGGCTTGCAACTATCAAAACTTTGAAGAAAAAGAGCCAATCTCCTCACGGCCGAAGCTTGTTGCTGCGCCGAGGAGAGGATTTTGTTTTCGTTAAAATTCTTGAGCGGCTGGAAGTGAGTGCCTAATCTAGGTTTGACACTGTTGCGTGTTTTCTTTAATGCTTGCAAGCGCACGGCGTCAAGTTATAGTAAAATGTAATTATGAGTACAAGTATCGATCCCACGAGGAATGTAATTTCTAAATTTATATTAATGCTTGTAATTAGAATAGTCTCAATTTTATTTAAAATAATCAAATAACAGATTTGTTCGTATCAATGACTGAATTGTAAATAAATTTAATTTTAATACCAAATAGAGTTGAACAACAATGGAATAAAAGATCTAGAGGTCCGATTTCACGCAACTATCCACCATGTGTTATTTTGTGTAGCTATATTATAATTGTCCTTCTTATTCATTAACCAAGAATTCCATAATTATCTACTCCCTCTCTCGAGTGCTAAGTAGATACTAATTATCTAACAAAGGATTGCAACGTCTCCGTCAACAATCGATAATTAAATAACACAACAAGCGCTAAATTCTTTTAGTGGATTACATAGCAATATATGTGCTCTCGAACTATATAAATACCATCGATGTATTTTTCCCTTTCTTGATTATAAATTCCCTTTTTCAAGTGATAATTTATAAACATACAAATCATTCAAGATATGGCCAATAAAATGAAAGCATTAAGATTGGAAAAACACAAATGAACAATAAAGACAACTTATATAGCATAAATCATGAGTCTCAACACATGGTTTCTAGTTTTGTTCCATCATTCCTCTAGAATTAAGATTTAGTTCATAATAATAAAAATAAAACAACAACACATAAACATTAAACAAGACATATCAAAATAAGAGTAAAAATAAAGAAAGAACTTAGAACAAGAGTTTTGGAGTGTATGAAGTTTTTGTCCAAAGATGTGCAAGAACTTGTTGATGATGATCTTCTTGATCTTCAATCTTCTTCCTTGTAGCCTCCACCCTTTTCCTAGCTTCTCTCCATACCCTAGATGATGAAAAAGAGATCCCTTTTATAGTCTAGACAAGATATCCCACGTAGCACACCATTCTCCCCTCCTTTTCCTCAAAGTCTACAAAGTTTCACAATTTCCGGAGGAATGTTTGTGCATGACCGTGGGTGCGGTAGTGTAAGCACCGCGGGTGCGGTGTCTTTTCGCCAAAAATTCTGTTGCTGCATAGGTGACACCGCGGGTGCGGCGCTTGCATGACCGCGGGTGCGGTCATGCCTCGGCAGTTGGCGCGGGTGCAGTAGCATAGGCAGCGCGGGTGCACTGTTGCTTCGTGTATCTTTGTCCTTTGCACCTTCTAATTCATCACTATATCACTCCAAACTCTCATTTCTAAGCTTCCAAACTACAATAACAAAAACAACAACATATCAAATAAAACCTGCTCAAGAATCACAAAATTCCAAGTTAAAAACAAGTAATAAAAGTACAATAAATTGCACTTATCAAACTCCCCCAAACTTAAGATTTTGCTAGTCCCGAGCAAAATAAAACAACAAAAACAAACAAACAAACAAATAAGTCATGAAATATTTTATAGAACTTGGCCTCAATATAAATTCAAAATCCACCATGCATTTACAATTCAAATCAATTCAACCACTTGTTCATCCAGATAAAATCATATGATTGTTTCGTTCTCTAACTTCAAATCTCTCAACCATGTTTCAAATCATTATCAATTGATTTCAAATTTTTTACAAACACATATCACAAGGTCTTTTTCGGTAAAAATTGGGTTCAAAGCAATATTCATTCAAGAAATGGATACCCAATAAATATTTGATGCAATGAGGTGTGTGAAAAATTGATCAAAATTCTTATTCAATGACAGTGTTTATCGATTGTCCATAGGCTAGATCCTCCCAATCACTCTCCACTAGTATATCGGACAACTATGACTAGGTTAATAGGATTTTCAATGGTTATAATGTTAGGCCTCGGTTCATGGCTACAAATAAAGTTTAGGAGTTCAAATAAGGGGGTTCTTTTGATCTCCATTTTTTTTTTCTTTTTTCTTTATTCATCTCATCTCTTTTTCTCCCCTTTTTCTCCAATCTTCAACAATGTATCATTATTCATTATTTCTTTTGTAGGAGAAAATCAATTTCTTTCGAATTCTTACTCCCTTGAGAAGGTAGGAATTAATTGTATAAGATATTCAAAAGGTTGGTAATTGTGGGATTCTTGAAAAAAAAATATTTGAATGGGGGTCTTTTACACATATTTACGTGTGCCATTCAAATTCATATAAGCTCAAAGAGGTGACAAATGATAAATTAATTTATTTGGTAGCTTGAAAGGCTCAATCGATCAAAAAAAATCACCTAAATCATTCCTAAATCATAAATTGTCTGTATTTCGCCTCGAGTGATGTTTGGATAGTTCTAGACAAAATCTCAATTCACCATCAAAAATTAGAATCTAATCATCGTGAAAATGGTGTCTCAATGCATCAACCAAATACATATATATTCAAAAAGAAATGTGCTTGGCTTCCAAGGAATTTCAAAAACACAACTCTTTTCTCTTATAGGCTCAAAAGGGCTTCAAATGAATGTTTATGAATAATATACATGGCCCAAACAAATTCAAAGATTGCCTCAATCATTTATGTGTTTGCAAAAATTTTATTTCAATGTCAAATAAAAATCACAAAGTTTTATAGAAATTGTAAGTCTCAAACTCACCAAATCTCATGATTATTCTCTAAATTTTTCAAAGTGATCAACTAACATGAATTTAATGCATGACATTTCTTTTTCATAAAAATATTTTCATCATTGGCCAATTCATTAAAAATTTCATGACTAAAATACTACAAACACACAAAATAAATCAAAAATTTAAACACACAAAAATACACTAAATAAATAAACACACGAAAACAAATAAAAACTCCAAATAAAATAAAATAAAACACAAACCAAATAAAATAAAATAAATCTCCCCCAAACTTAAACATGTGCATCGTCCTCGATGTGAATAAGCATGATAAATAGGAAAAAAAAATGCACATACACTGGGCAACGACCGTCAGTGGTCATTGCCATCATCCTCATCATCGTCATCGTGGTGGGGTGGTTGGAACTCTGGCGGGTGGTAAACAGGTGGCCACTGTGGAGGAGGTGGAAACGGATGACCAGAAGTAGAAGCAGATGGAAACTGCTGAGCCAACACCGAAGTGAAATCCATCATGTACCCCATGAATGTATCGGTCCTAAACCGAAAAGCATCCATCTCTTGTCGTTGTACCCGCATATCCTCTTCCAACTGATTCAACCTATTTCTCCTATGCCTTTACTGCGGCTGTGGCTCTTGAGCTTGGGCTTGATCACGTCTCTCTGCAGCTCTCCGATTGAATTCCCTTTCAGCTCTACGTGCTGCAGCTTGGTCATTTCTGACTCCCATAAATGCCTGAGCTATCACAATAGGATTTTTCGGCTTCAGAACTTCTTCATTCGGAGCCCAAGTCACTCCCGCATGTTGGCACAATATGGTGATGAGAGAGGGGTGGAGAAGTCCACTCGGAGAGTTACCTCTTCCATAGTCGAGAATGGAATTTTGAAGCAATTGACCGAGATCAACTGTCTTTCCTGTCATAATGCAAAATGTGAGGATGGCCCTCTCCTTAATGACAGTAGTGGTGTGTTCGGTTGGCTTTATCCTAGCAGCAATGAATGAATACCAATTTTTAGCAACAGTCTTCAGATCAGACTTTGCTAGGCTCAAGTGCACATCGTCCCTCATTCGCCATTCGGCTCCCTGTATACATATTGTTTGAAGAATATTGTTATAATCAACATGCTCATTTCTGTATTCTTCATACTCGTCGTGCATGATTTGAGGGAAGCCATATATTGTGTTGATTGTATGTGCATCATATGCTACCTGTTTACCTCGAACAAAAACTGTCAATCGATCATATCTAACCTTAAGGTTAGCGTAGAACTCTCTCACCAGTGATATGACAGCATCCTGTGGCTGTCTGCCAAATTCTTCCCACTGTCTAGCAGTAAGCATCCTCCCAATTTCAGTATCAGGGAAGCTCATATCAAATCCTCTCTCCTTGATAATGCTTCTATTCAAAATCTTCCCATATTGTTCTTCCGCCCTCTCATCATAAAACCGACTCGCATCATAGTTCACCCTTGATGATGATGAAGCACCCTTTGATGACTTTCTTTTTAGTGGCATTTTGTCGAACACCTTCTCAACACAACTTTAATTCAACCCACTTCTCAAACCACAAGATTATTGCAATCCACCAAACTACTACTTCACAATATTCACACTTCAACAATGTACACAATAATCAATCAACAATATTCCCAAAATCAAAAGTATGCTTCACAAAATGAATAATTTCCTTCCTTAACAACAAATTTCGAATTTAGCAACAAATTTGCTAGAATTTGCTCACCTTGGGTGTGTTGAATTGTTTCTTGAAGAACAAAAACAAAGTTGTGTTCAAATTCTTGAATAAATTTTGAATCCCCTTTTTCAACCCTAGGTTGGATTTTTGAATTTGATGGAAAGAAATGAGGTATTTGATGGAATGTGTGAAGATTTGTAAGTTGTAGTGATGAATTTGTTGAAAGAAGAACAAAGATTTGGTGTATGAGTTGTGTTTGGAGTAGGGATTTTCGAAAATATGGAAGTGGGTGTTCTTGAGAGTGTGTTTCGGTAATGGAAGAGAATGCCCGATTGTTTGTTAAAAAGGTGTTACCGCGGGTGCGGTAGTGTAAGCACCGCGGGTGCGGTGTTATTTCGAACAAGCAGCGCGGGTGCGGTAGTGTAAGCACCGCGGGTGCGGTGTTATTTCGAACAAGCAGCGCGGGTGCGGTAGTGTAGGCAGCGCGGGTGCGCTCTTGTCTCGGCAGTTTAGCGCAGGGGCGGTAGCATAGGCAGCGCGGGTGCGCTGTGTGTTCGGCAGCTACGCGCATTTCTCCATAATGCACGACCGGGGGTGCGCTAGTGTAAGCACCGCGGGTGCGGTAGTGCTTCGGCACTCCTAGTGCGGGGGCGCTTTATTTGTGCTGCGGGTGCACTCCTGCTTCGAATTTTCTTGAATTTGTAATGCACCTCAAGCATAGGTGCAGTGCACATGAGACTGTAAGGGCGCTCCTGTTTTATCAAAATATTTTTTTCTCAACTTTTCAGTCCTGAAAAGAAAACAATTGAAAATCATTAAATTTGGGAAGATAAAATCACACATTATATCTAAAAAATACAAAAACACAAATAACATGATACAAAAATAAAATCAACCCCAAAATCAGAATGCAAAATAAACAAAAAATTTGGGTTGCCTCCCAATTAGCGCTTGGTTTATCGTCATCAGCCTGACTTTCATCAGTCTACTTTGGTTCTCGCAGTGGGATGTTGTCCATGTGTCGCACTTCATTGCCAAAGTAATGCTTGACCCTTTGACCATTGACTTTGAATGTCTCGCCATTTTTGCATTTTAGTTCAATTGCACCATGTGGGTACACTTTTTCTACTGTGAATGGGCCAGACCATCTGGATTTTAACTTACCAGGAAACAACCTCAGTCGAGAATTGAATAATAACACCTATTGTCCTGCTTCAAATTCTCGTCGAAGAATCTGCTTGTCGTGCCATCTCTTGGTATTTTCTTTGTATATCTTGGCATTCTCGTATGCATCATTCCTGAATTCTTCCATCTCATTCAACTGCAACAGTCGTTGCTCGCTCGATGCTCCCATATCAAAATTTAGCTTTTTGATAGCCCAAAATGCCTTGTGCTCCAGTTCCAAAGGTAAATGACAAGCTTTCCCAAAGACCAACCTATAAGGTGACATCCCGATAGGTGTCTTGTATGCAGTCCTGTATGCCCATAAAGCGTCATCTAGCTTTATTGCCCAGTCCTTTCGATTTGTCTTCACTGTCTTTTCTAATATTTGCTTTATCTCCCGATTGGATATCTCTGCTTGCCCATTAGCTTGCGGGTGGTATGCCAGTGTCACCCTGTGCTTCACATCATACTTGGCCAATAGTGAGTTAAAAATTTTGTTACAGAAATGTGTACCTTCATCACTGATAATGGCCCTAGGCGTTCCAAATCTCGTGAAGATGTTCCTGTGGACAAACTTAACAACAACTCGAGCATCATTAGTACTGGTGGCGATTGCTTCCACCCATTTTGACACATAATCGACAGCAAGTAAAATGTATGATTGACCAAACGAAGATGGGAAGGGACCCATAAAGTCAATACCCCAGACATCGAAGAGTTTCACCTCCAAAATATTTGTTAGTGGAAATTCATGTCGTCTAGAAATATTGCCAACTCTTTGGCATTTATCACATGACTTTACTAAGGTATAGCTGTCTTTAAACAAATTGGGCCAATAAAAACCGGATTGCAATACCTTAGCCGCTGTTCGTGACGCTCCAAAGTGTCCACCATAAAGTGAGGAATGACACTGCTCTAGAATTATACCCGCTTCTTCCTCAGCTACACATCGTCTGATTATCTGATCAGCGCATCTCTTAAACAAGAACGGATCGTCCCACAGGTAAAACTTAGCATCATGAAGAAATTTCTTCTTTTGATGATACGTTAAATCTGAAGGCAATTCTCCTGCAGCAAGGAAATTAGCTATATCTGCAAACCACAGGATGTGTAACACTTACCTTGAAAAGTTGCTCATCTGGGAATGACTCGTTGATAGCTCCACCTTCAGTTCGTTCTTCCAGCTCTAGTCGTGACAGGTGATCAGCCACCTGGTTCTCACAACCTTTTTTATCTTTGACTTCAAAGTCAAATTCTTGAAGTAGGAGTATCCATCGTATCAATCTGGGCTTTGCATCCTTTTTGGCAAACAAGTATCGAAGAGCTGCATGATCAGTAAAAACGGTTACCTTGGTGCCAATGAGATATGTTCTGAACTTGTCAAATGCAAACACCACTGCTAGCATCTCTTTTTCAGTAGTTGTGTAATTCTGTTGGGCTGCATTGAGTGTACGACTTGCATAGTAGATAGCTTTAAACATCTTGTCTCGTCTTTGTCCCAATGCTGCTCCTACAGCATAGTCGCTAGCATCACACATGAGCTCAAAGGGCTCCTTCCAATCAGGTACTATCATGATGGGTGCTGAAATCAGTGCTTTCTTGATCCTGTTAAATGCCTGCAAGCAATCATCGTCGAAAATAAATGTCGAATCTTTCTCTAACAAATTACATAAAGGTCTTGTAATTTTAGAAAAATCTTTAATATAACGACGATAAAACCCGGCATGTCCCAAGAAACTTCGAATTCCTTTCATGTTCTTCGGCGGTGGAAGATTTTCAATTGCCACAACTTTGGCCCTGTCAACTTCTATTCCTTTAGCTGAAATTTTGTGGCCAAGCACAATACCTTCTGGAACCATGAAGTGACATTTTTCCCAATTCAGAACTAGATTCTTAGCATGACATCTCTGCAAAACAAGCATTAAATTTTGCAAACAATGATCAAAAGATGTACCAAATACAGAAATGTCATCCATAAAAACCTCCATTATTTCCTCAACCATATCAGAAAATATGGCCATCATACACCTCTGAAAAGTAGCAGGTGCATTGCATAGTCCAAATGGAATTCACCTGAAAGCAAATGTACCGTAAGGGCAAGTGAAGGTAGTCTTCTCCTGATCCTCCGGTGCTATGACAATCTGATTGTAACCTGAATAACCATCTAGAAAGCAATAATAATGATAACCACCAACTCTATCAAGCATCTGGTCAATAAATGGAAGTGGGAAATTATCTTTCCTAGTAGCATCATTCAATTTCCTGTAGTCTATGCATACTCGCCAACCAGTCACTGGACGAGTTGAAATCAATTCATTGTTCTCATTTTTCACTACCGTTATTCCTCCCTTCTTAGGCACTACTTGTACTGGTGAAACCCATGAGCTATCAGATACGCATAAATAACACCAGCATTTAACAATTTTAATACCTCAGCCCTCACAACCTCTTTTATTGCAGGATTAAGCCTTCTCTGATGATCAACATAAGGTAAATATGACTCCTGCATCAAAATTTTATGCATACAAACAGTAGGGCTAATTCCCCTTATATCAGCAATTGTCCATCCCAGAGCAGATTTAAATTCTCTCAACACCCTCAACAATTTTTCTTTTTCAATACAAGTAAGAAAAGAAGAGATGATTACTGGATATGTTGAATTTTCACCTAAAAATGCATAACAAAGGTGACTTGGAAGTTCCTTCAATTCGGGGGATACTTTTGGTACCTCTATACTTGCATCTTCAAGTAGTTCTACATTATGCACTTCAATCTTTTCTCTAGGCAATGTATCGAGAGTAAGTAACTCCTCTTGCACGTCCCAATCATCTTCTTCCAGTATAGACGCCGATTCCAACAAGCATCTCTCCAAAGAATCTTTCGTCAATCTACCTGCACCAACATGAGATACACATGAGTCAATTACATCAATGCTATTACAAGTACTTACCTCATTTGGTTCTTTGATTGTGTTGTAGATGTTGAACATAACTTCTTCTCCACCTACTCTCAATGTAAGCTCACCCTTGTGCACATCAATCAAAGCTTTTCCGGTGGCCAAGAATGGCCTTCCAAAGATAAGTGGGGTGTCCTGATCTTCTTCCATATCTAGAATGACAAAATCAGCAGGAAATATAAATTTGTCTACCTTTACCAGAACATCCTCCACTATACCACGTGGATATGTAAGTGATCTATCCGCCAGCTGCAAGGTAATAGAGCTAGGCTTCACCTCGCCAAGCTCCAAAGTCCTGTAAATAGAAAAAGGCATTAAATTAATACTGGCACCTAAATCACATAAAGCTTTATTTATTCTAGAACCACCAATAACACAAGGAATAGTAAAACTCCCTGGATCTTTGAGTTTCTGTGGTAGTTTCCTTTGAAGTACGGCGCTACACTCTTCTGTCAACTTCACTGTCTCAAACTCATGCAACTTCCTCTTCTTTGACATCACATCTTTGATGAATTTTGCATAGTTTGGCATTTGTTCTAACGCATCAGCAAATGGAATGTTGATATGAATTTTCTTGAAAATTTCCAAAAATTTGGCAAATTGCTCATCCAATTTTTTCTTTTTGAACCTCAGCGGATAAGGAAGTATTGGTTTGAATACCGGAGGTTGTTCAACTTCAGCTTCAGCTTTGGATCCCTCAGTTTCAACTTCTTCAACAGTCATCTCTTTCTCATCCTTCTCGTTGGAATTTTTAACTTCGAGTTCTTTTCCACTTCTCAAAGTTACTGCCTTGCATTGCTCCTTTGGATTCACTTCAGTGTTACTCGGGAACTGACCTTTATTTTGATCTTTCAATGCATTAGCTAATTGACCAATCTGTGTCTCCAATGACTTCATTGTAGCTCCCATATTTCCCATGTGAGTTTCCATGCCATCAAGACGAGATTCAGTCCTAGCCATTCTTTTACTCGATTCTACAACAAATGTCCCAACTAAATCCTCAAGCGAAGGTTTTCCTTCCCCCTTTGATGCATTGAACCCCGGTGGAGGATTCAAAACATTCTTATTATTAGCATATGAAAAATTCTCGTGATTTCTCAAACCCGGATGATAAGTGTTAGGGGGAGGGTTACTTCGATATCCTCCATAACCACCAAAATTCCTATTGTTGATACAATGAGCCTCATCAGGAATATGTGGTTCCTCAGTGACAACAGATGCATTTTCAACCTCTGATGTACTAGCTTTGTTCATTGCTGCAATTTGAGTTGTTAAAGCTGAAACTTGAGCTGTGAGTGATGTAATAGGATCTATGGCATTAATCCCAGCTTGCTTCTTCACTCCTGATCTTTCAGTCGGCCACTGATAACTGTTAATGGTCATCTGTTCAAGCAAATCATATGCTTGATCGGGTGATTTGGCAAATATTGTGCCACCAGCTGCTGCATCAACAGTACCTATTGTTTGTCCATTCAAACCATTGTAAAATAATTCAATCTGTACCCAATCTTCAAAACCATGGTTTGGACATCTCCTCAACAATTCCTTATACCGTTCCCATGCCTCATATAGTTGCTCAAAATCAGTCTGCCTAAAAGTACTTATCTCGATTTTCAACTGTGGAGACTTCGCAGGTGGGAAATATTTTGCAAGAAACTTAGTTGCTAAATCCTGCCAGGTAGTGATACTCCCCAAAGGAAGCGATTGGAGTCATCCTCTTGCTTGGTCCCTAAGAGAAAAAGGAAACAAACGCAATCGAATTATATCATCAGAAACACCATTTATTTTTACCGTGTCGGTAATTTCAAGGAATGTTCTGAGATGTAAATGAGGATCTGCAGTAGCGGCTCCCCCAAACTGATTCTGTTGAACCATGTTTATCAACGCAGGCTTGAGCTCAAAGTTGTTTGCATTAATCGTTCCTCGTGCTATACCAGAATAATGAGCATTCAATACTGGCCTAAAATGATCTCGGATGGGTATTGCAGGGGGTGGATTTTCATTGTCTCTGTTTTCAGCCATTGCTAGAATCTCTTCTCTTCTTGCCTTTCTTAACCTTCTTGTGGTTCTTTCGATCTCAGGATCAAAGATAAGCAAGTCAAGATTTTGCGATCTTCGCATGCACTGTCAAACAAAAACAATAAACAAATCAATGTTCAATGTAATACAATAAAAACAGCTCTAAATTAAAATCTAGACTAATTGGTAACAATACTAATATAAATTCAAATTTTACACTCCCCGGCAACGGCGCCAAAAACTTGTTGCGTGTTTTCTTTAATGCTCGCAAGCGCACGGCGTCAAGTTATAGTAAAATGTAATTATGAGTACAAGTATCGATCCCACGAGGAATGTAATTTCTAAATTTATATTAATGCTTGTAATTAGAATAGTCTCAATTTTATTTAAAATAATCAAATAACAGATTTGTTCGTATCAATGACTGAATTGTAAATAAATTTAATTTTAATACCAAATAGAGTTAAACAACAATGGAATAAAAGATCTAGAGGTCCGATTTCACGCAACTATCCACCATGTGTTATTTTGTGTAGCTATATTATAATTTTCCTTCTTATTCTTTAACCAAGAATTCCATAATTATCTACTCCCTCTCATGAGTGCTAAGTAGATACTAATTATCTAACAAAGGATTGCAACGTCTCCGTCAACAATCGATAATTAAATAACACAACAAGCGCTAAATTCTTTTAATGGATTCCATAGCAATATATGTGCTCTCGAACTATATAAATACCATCGATTTATTTTTCCCTTTCTTGAAAATAAATTCCCTCTTTCAAGTGATAATTTATAAACATACAAATCATTCAAGATATGGCCAATAAAATGAAAGCATTAAGATTGGAAAAACACAAATGAACAATAAAGACAACTCATATAGCATAAATCATGAGTCTCAACACATGGTTTCTAGTTTTGTTCCATCATTCCTCTAGAATTAAGATTTAGTTCATAATAATAAAAATAAAACAACAACACATAAACATTAAACAAGACATATCAAAATAAGAGTAAGAATAAAGAAAGAACTTAGAACAAGAGTTTTGGAGTGTATGAAGTTTTTGTCCAAAGATGTGCAAGAACTTGTTGATGATGATCTTCTTGATCTTCAATCTTCTTCCTTGTAGCCTCCACCCTTTTCCTAGCTTCTCTCCATACCCTAGATGATGAAAAAGAGATCCCTTTTATAGTCTAGACAAGATATCCCACGTAGCCTTTTCCTCAAAGTCTACAAAGTTTCACAATTTCCGGAGGAATGTTTGTGCATGACCGCGGGTGCGGTAGTGTAAGCACCGCGGGTGCGGTGTCTTTTCGCCAAAAATTCTGTTGCTGCATAGGTGACACCGCGGGTGCGGCGCTTGCATGACCGCGGGTGCGGTCATGCCTCGGCAGTTGGCGCGGGTGCGGTAGCATAGGCAGCGCGGGTGCACTGTTGCTTCGTGTATCTTTGTCCTTTGCACCTTCTAATTCATCACTATATCACTCCAAACTCTCATTTCTAAGCTTCCAAACTACAATAACAAAAACAACAACATATCAAATAAAACCTGCTCAAGAATCACAAAATTCCAAGTTAAAAACAAGTAATAAAAGTACAATAAATTGCACTTATCAGACACTATTATATATACTAATTTATTTTATTAATTAGGCTTAAGGCCTAGTAAATTTTAATTAAGCCCACTAGTGCAAGTTAGGCCTGACTAAAATAATAAAAAGAATGTTTTCATAATGATATTTAGTAAATTAAATAGCCGGACTGCTTAAAAGATCAAATTTTAAGTTGAAAATCCAACACCGATAAAATTTAGCCCCGGCGTATTAAGTCATCTCAAAATTTCCTTGTTTTCAAAAATAAGCTGAAATCATCACCCTTAAATTAAATAATTAAAATTAATTATTTAATTAAAACATTTTTCAGCCCCCGGTCTCCGTTCCTCGATTGTCGCTTGAATAGCCTTAAAAAAAATGCAATTTCATGCAGAATGGCGATAAAATCATAATAAGCATGTATGACACATAATTAATTAGCCATTAAATTAAATTACTCATTTTCCATATTTTCTAGATTTGCATGCAGTTGGATTACGCCGACTTAAATTTGGACCTTACAATTCCTCCCCCCTAAAATAAAATTTCATCCTCGAAATTAGAACTTACCGAATAACTCTGGATAGCGGCTCATCAAGTCCCTCTCGGTTTCCCAAGTAGCTTCCTCTTCCGAGTGATTCAGCCACTTGACCTTGACCATTGGAATGACTTTATTACGCAGTCTTCTCTCTTGCCGCGCTAAGATCTGGACAGGTCTTTCCTCGTATGTCATATGAGGAGTTAATTGAAGAGGCTCATAATTAAGTACATGTGATGGGTTAGACATGTACTTTCGAAGCATAGAAACATGGAACACGTTGTGAACTCCTGAAAGTGCTGGTGGCAACGCCACTCTATAGGCTAGTGTCCCAATCCTCTCCAATATCTCAAACGGACCTATAAACCTTGGACTAAGCTTGCCTTTCCTGCCAAAGCGCATAACACCCTTCATAGGTGCTATTTTCACGAATACGTGGTCGCCCACTGCAAACTCTAAGTCCCTTCGCCTTTTGTCTGCATAACTCTTCTGTCGGCTTTGTGCAGTCTTCATTCTCTCACGAATTTTGACTACCAACTCCGCTGTCTCTTCAATAACATCCGGACCAAGAACCCTTCTTTCTCCAACCTCGTCCCAATGAATAGGAGATCTACATCTCCTTCCATAGAGTGCCTCAAAAGGAGCCATCCCAATTGATGATTGGAAGCTGTTATTGTAGGCGAACTCCACTAGAGGTAACCTCGATTCCCAACTGCCTTGGAAATCGATAACACAAGCTCGCAGAAGGTCCTCCAAAGTCTGAATAACTCTCTCCGACTGACCATCGGTTTGAGGGTGGAACGCTGTACTGAACAGTAGCTTGGTCCCCATCGTTGCATGCAGACTTTTCCAGAAAGAGGACGTGAATCTCGGATCCCTGTCAGAAACAATAGAAACTGGAATCCCATGCAGGCGAACTACCTCTCGAATATACAACTCTGTAAACTGAACCATGGTGAATGTCGTCTTAATAGGCAGAAAATGAGCTGATTTCGTAAGATGATCAACTATCACCCAAATGGCATTCAAACCCTTAACCGTCTTTGGCAGTCCCACTACAAAGTCCATGGTGATGTTTTCCCATTTCCACTCGGGAATAGGGAGTGACTTCAATTTCCCTGCCCGTCGCTGATGCTCTGCCTTGACTTGCTGACAAGTCAAACACTCGGACACAAATCTCAGAATGTCCCTCTTCATCCCTGGCCACCAGTATAACAACTGCAAATCCTTGAACATTTTCGTAGTTCCCGGGTGAATGGAATATGGCGAGTCATGGGCTTCCTTCATAATAAGCTATCTCAAAGAATTGTCGCTAGGAACCCATAGACGATCTCGATAGCAAACTAAACCATCCACCACTGAATACAAGTTCCGGCCCTTGGCCTCATCTCTAGCTCTCCACTTTTGCAACTGTTCATCAGTGGACTGACTCCCTCGGATTCTATCCCTCAAAGTCGACTGTACTGAGAGTGTGGCAACATTAGGGGCCTCACCCCTGGCATAGACTGTAAGCTCAAACCGCTGTATCTCGGACTGCAACGGTCTCTGAAGAGATAATTGAGTAATAACTGCAGCTTTTCTACTCAACGCATCTGCCACAACATTAGCTTTTCCCGGATGGTAGCTAATTTCACAGTCATAATCCTTCACTAACTCGAGCCATCTGCGATGTCTCATGTTCAACTCCTTTTGGGTGAAGAAGTACTTCAAACTCTTATGATCAGTGAATATCTTGCACTTCTCCCCATAAAGGTAGTGTCTCCAAATTTTCAGTGCGAAGACTACTGCTGCAAGCTCAAGATCATGCGTAGGGTAGTTCTTTTCATGAATCTTCAACTGTCGCGATGCATAGGCAATAACTCGGTCGTTTTGCATCAGAACTGCACCCAAACCAAGCTTAGAAGCGTCGGTGTAAAGAACATACTCCCCTTGCCCCGATGGCATAGATAACACTGGCGCGGATATCAAGGCTTGCTTCAACTTGTCAAAACTGTCTTGACACTCGGGTCCCCATACAAACTTTGCATTCTTCTTTGTCAAGGCGGTCATGGGTACCGCTATAGATGAGAACCCCTGAATGAACTTGCGATAATAGCCAGCTAGCCCCAAGAAACTGCGAATCTCGGTGACACTCTTCGGCACTGGCCATTCTTTCATTGCCTCTACCTTACTTGGATCGACTTCCACTCCACTGCTGGAAATGACGTGGCCTAAAAACGCCACTCTATCGAGTCAAAACTCGCACTTGCTGAATTTAACAAAAAGCTTCCTGTCTAACAGTACTTGCAGTGCGGTTCTCAGATGGCGGCTATGCTCCTCTCTGCTCTTGGAATAGATCAATATGTCGTCGATGAAGACAATAATAAACTGATCCAGATACGGCTGAAATACGCAATTCATGAGATCCATGAAGATCGCTGGCGCATTGGTCAACCCAAATGGCATGACCATAAACTCATAGTGCCCATATCTAGTTCTGAATGATGTCTTATGGACATCTGCTTCTTTCACTTTCAACTGATGGTATCCCGAACGCAGATCAATCTTAGAGAAAATCGATGCTCCTTGCAGCTGGTCAAATAAATCCTCAATTCTTGGCAGTGGATACTTATTTTTGATAGTGACCCTATTGAGCTCTCGATAATCGATGCAAAGACGCATACTACCATCTTTCTTTTTCACAAATAATACCGGTGCGCCCCATGGAGAGTAACTAGGGCGAATGAAACCCTTGTCTAACAAG
This sequence comes from Primulina eburnea, assembly GCF_022965805.1. NCBI lineage: Eukaryota > Viridiplantae > Streptophyta > Magnoliopsida > Lamiales > Gesneriaceae > Primulina > Primulina eburnea. Next base: position 19,991,882 of record NC_133113.1, read on the forward strand.
TCCTGAATCTGATCTTTTAGTTCTTTCATTTGTGCAGGTGCTAGACGATAGGGTGCTTTTGATATAGGAACCGTGCCCGGCATTAGATCAATGGAGAATTCCACTTCACGATCAGGCGGAATGCCAGATACGTCTTCGGGAAAGACGCTAGGGAATTCTCTCACAATATCAACATCCTCAAGCTGCTGGCTGGTAGGCTCATGTGCAGTAGTGACACATGCTAGATAAGCTGAGCATCCTCGCTTAATAAGCTTCCTCGCACATAAGCAGGAGATAATGTGCGGCATTTGCTTGTTCCTTGCCGCCTCAAAAACAAAAGGTTTACCACTAGGCGGTCGGATAGACACTGATCGCTGCCTGAAATCAATCGAAGCTCCATTCACTGATAACCAATCCATCCCAAGTATAATATCGAATTCGGGCATAGGGAGCACAATGAGATCTGCCCGAACTACATCTTTGAATAAACGAAGCTCCAGACCCCTGACAATTTTTGACGTGAGCATCTGTTCACCGGATGGAATCGAAACTTTGAAACCCAAACCCATATCTTGAGGAGTAATATTCAGTCTTTTGACGAAGGTTTCAGATATGAAGGAATGTGTAGCTCCTGAATCTAGCAATGCATAGGTAGCTACACCTAGAATGATGATCCTCCCTGTGATGAAAGATGTCTTTTAAATCTTTTCGAGTTGAGGCTTAAGGATTTTACTATCATTAATTTCCCAAAATCATAAGAAGATTGCATGTTGAGCTTAAGCATTTCATGAAAATTGTATTTTAGCCCTTACATTTTCGACTTTCTTGAATTCTAGTCCCCCAATTTTGGATAATTGCAATTTGGCCCAAATAATTTCGCAACTTTTCGATTTAGTCCCTAAAAATTCTTGGAATTCACATCCTAGTTCTTAAGTTTTCGAATTTGCACAATCAACCCTCTAAAATCGTAAATTGCATAAAATTTATAACTTAAATCCATCTAAATAGAACATGCAACCTAAGTTCCACTAAGTCAAGTCTTGCTTCCCAAATCAATTCTAGTAACCAATTTAACATTTCATGCAAGAATAGGCAATATAAAAATGTTAAATGACTAGGTTACCTGTGATAAGAGTAGTGTCTGCTTCCTCCTCAGCTTCTTCAGCATTCATAACATAAACTCGTCTTGCTGTAGGTGCCTTCTTCTTTGGGCAATCAATAGCCTTGTGCCCACTCTCTTTGCAATAGAAACACTTGTAGGAACCCCATTCGCACTTGCTCGCATGCAGTCGGTTACATTCCTTGCAAAGTGGCCTCTCAGCAGGCGGTGGTGCTCCTTGATTTTGTGGCCTCTGCTGTCCTCGATTCTTGTTTTGACCCTGGGGCTTTTGAGGCCCTTGAGGTCTAGATGGACCTGAATTCTGCCTCTTGTTTGGCTGACTGTTATTATTGTGCTGTTGCCTTTTACGCTGAATTTCAAAATCAATCTCCCTCAAAGATTGCTCCGACCTGAAGGCATATGCAGTGGCAGCAGCATAATCCACTGGATTCATCATCATAACATTGTTACGCAGAGTAGGGCGGAGACCATCCATAAAGTGCCTAAGCTTTTCTGCTGGGTCTCTAGCAATAAGGGGTACAAAGTGACAACCCCGATCGAATTTCTTCACATAATCTGCAACAGACAAGTCTCCCTGACAGAGGCTCATAAACTCTCTCTTCAGTCGGCCTCTAGCATCCGCCGTAAAATACTTCTCATAGAAAATGTCTTTGAATTGAGGCCAAGTAATAGTAGCAAGGTTAACACCATGCTCGATCCCTTCCCACCACAGTGAAGCATCATCCCTTAACAAGTAGGTGGTGCACCTCACACGGTCGGCATCACCCATATTCAGATAGCGAAAATGTACCTCCAAAGAACGTATCCAGCTCTCAGCAGCAAATGGATCAGTGGTGCCAGAAAATTCCTTTGGCCCTAGCCTCCGGAACTGATCATAAATATCCTGCGCTGGCCTGGGAGCCTGCTGGACCTGCTGCTGCTGTAACTGCTGTAAATGCAACTGCAGCTGCTGCTGCTGCAACTGCTGCTGCTGTAATTGTTGCTCAAATAAACGAGCCATTCCCTCAAGAGCTCGAGTAGCAGCATCTGGTGGTGGTGGTGTTGGTCCATTCCCTTGGTTATTTCCTTGATGGTTAACGCTGTTTTCCTCTTGGTTTCCACTGGCAGGGGCACGACGTGGAGGCATTTTATCTGAACATTTTTCCAAAATCTAACGTAACCAACATGCAATTAAATCTATGTTTTCTAATCATGTGACATATCGTGATTTATTTAGCAATTATAAGCATATAAGGCATAATAATCATAAAACTCGTAAACATGGGGTGTAAGCATATCATTCACGTAATAATGCAGGTAACATCATAATGAATCATGTAAAGCATGTAAAAACTTACAAACTGGAGGCTTGACGACTGATCTTTCCGGCGCTGATGGTGGCACAACCCTATACAGGAACCTCGGCTCTGATACCAACTGAAACATCACACGTTCTTGTGTTTAAAATGTACTGAATTTTTTTTTTTTTTTTAAAATTTCGGTCCTCGTAAAAATATTTTAATAAAAATATTTTTGTCCATGATCTAGAACATTCGCTAGCTAGCATTTAAAAATCAATCGCAATCGCCATAAAATAAAATAATCGCATGAGTTACCAAACCTAAAAAGCAATACCCGTGAAACGTATTTTCCTCTCCAAAACCACTCTAAAGCATGAATAAATGGTTTTAAAAATCTTTTAACGTAAAATCATAATCCATAATCATGAGTGCGGAAAAACAGTAGAACCGCTGGTCCTCGGGTTGTGTGCACCTTCAGCCCAGTCATCTCAAGCGTCAAGGCCTCCCTCAACCTCACCTGCATCCATCACACCTAGTGAGTCTAAAGACTCAACACACCAAATCTTTGTAACGAGTAATAGATATAAAATCCCATGCAACAGTGAAAATACTTTTACGTAAAATAACCTTTTCGTGATATGCATGACATGAACCTTACTTTTACCTTTTCCTTGATCATAACATAACATGATAACATGACATAATAGCATGACGTGATTCTTTTCATGATCATAACTTTATCTTTTTCTTGATTGAATTCAGATCGTTAATTGTGACTTTCCTGACGTGACATGACATGACATGACTTGACAATGGTACCATCTACTTGAAACCACAGTACTGGGCGGCGGGGACATCAGCGACACAAGATCGTCAACTGAGCCTTGGCCTAATCTTGATCATAACCTCAAATCCTGAATTCCTCATAGTCACAATTACTTCACTTTCATCAATGTTTTCATGTTTTCATCACCTTATAAAATTATGCATGAATATATTTTCTTTTGAAACCAAGCATGCACCATGTATTTTAAATATCAATTTTAATCATAAAATTTCATGGACATTTAAAAATAAATCATAAATAAATAATAAACATTTCATAATCATTTAAAAATGCACATAATATCATAAAAACAGCATTTAGGGCACTGCCATGACCTCTACTAAATTTTGATGTAAAAAGACCGTTTTACCCCTGGACTCGACTTTTTAGAAAATCGACTTTCTTTCTTGATTTCGTGACTCTAACATGTCCCAAATAAAAATTTAAGCTTATAAGAATTTTCTCGTAATTTTATTTGGCTTAAAACTTAGACTTTTCAATTTATCCTTTAATAGTTATTTTAACGGTGTTTTAATCCCGAAAAATACCAAACTTTAATATAAAATTCCTAAATTCTAAATTTAGTCCTTTTATATTATTTTAGCCCTTATGGATCACGACTCGACCCCCGTGAGCCGTTTTCCAAATTTTCTTTGTTTTCAAAGCTCATTTTGACACCTAAACTTCGACCCCGAGCCATCTCCTAATTTTATCGAGTTAGCCCCGAACCATATCGAACCGAAACTTGGCCAACATCCTAAATTTACCTACTGGACACTCAAACCCTTAAAAACTCAAGCCCAAAGTCAAAATCGAAGTCCCTCAAGGTTCTGCATGTGCTGGCCGAGAAGCACTCATGACATGATTTCCATGTTCGTGCTCGCAGGAGCCCAGCCGATGCATTACCGATCAAACCCAGCCCATGAACCCTTTCTTAGGACCCTAGTGAACCCCCTTGCGCAGCCCGTGCTCCACGCACCAAGCCTGCCACGCCTGAAGGAGGCGCGAACTCTGAACAAGTTTGTGCAGGGCCCTCGGGTGGAGTCCTAGCAGCGCTAGGACTCTTTCCCGAGCCCTTGGTTCGAGTCCTAGCTTGGCTAGGACTCTCACCCTGACTCAAGAAGACCCTTGGCAGTGTCCTGGCCCAAGCCAAGACCGAGCCCTACCCTGAAACGTGACACCCAATTGCTTCAATCCATGACAGCGGCCTTCGACTTTCGTATCTTACGTTCTGATGGTTTCTGCCGCTAGTGGGAGGGTGTTTGTGACATCGTTTTATCTTGAAAACTTTACTTAAACCTTATACATCATCATGGCAGTCCCCTAAAACGTGCAAAACATGAATCGACACAAGAAAACGTTAGATCGTAACGTGAATACGTAAAAACCGTAATAAAACTTCGTAATCTTTGCACATGCTTTTCTTAAATCGATATATGATGCAACGGAAGAGCAAAAGGAAGATATTGGCGTGCCTTTGCGTAATAAACGCACGATATACCGACGACGACGAAGAACGGAGAGAACCGAGGCTTGCAACTATCAAAACTTTGAAGAAAAGGAGCCAATCTCCTCACGGCCGAAGCTTGTTGCTGCGCCGAGGAGAGGATTTTGTTTTCGTTAAAATTCTTGAGCTGGCTGGAAGTGAGTGCCTAATCTAGGTTTGACACTATTATATATACTAATTTATTTTATTAATTAGGCTTAAGGCCTAGTAAATTTTAATTAAGTCCACTAGTGCAAGTTAGGCTTGACTAAAATAATAAAAAGAATGTTTTCATAATGATATTTAGTGAATTAAATAGCCGGACTGCTTAAAAGATCAAATTTTAAGTTGAAAATCCAACACCGATAAAATTTAGCCCTGGCGTATTAAGTCATCTCAAAATTTCTTTGTTTTCAAAAATAAGCGGAAATCATCACCCTTAAATTAAATAATTAAAATTAATTATTTAATTAAAACATTTTTCAGCCCCCGTTCTCCGTTCCTCGATCGTCGCTTGAATAGCCTTAAAAAAAATGCAATTTCATGCAGAATGGCGATAAAATCATAATAAGCATGTATGACACATAATTAATTAGCCATTAAATTAAATTACTCATTTTCCATATTTTCTAGATTTGCATGTAGTTGGATTACGCCGACTTAAATTTGGACCTTACATTAATATTTTTATTAATAGCCTGATCAACTATTTACATGATTGTTGATTAATCACGAATCGAAAGATGATTGATTAAATATAGCAACAAAGACGTGATCAACACATTGTTAAACTAACTAGAAATAGTATTCGGTTTCAGTATGCGGTTTTAGGTGAAAACTGAAATTTCACGAAGATTTAATGCATTTAGATCTTATTAAATTCAATTAAAAATAATTGGACTGTTAGATTTAAATAGGTTTGTTAACTCGAGGAATCGTTTAATAAATAAAAATGGAGATTCCACAGTGATTGTCAAGAATTAAATAATTAATTGAATTTAACACGTGTCAACATATTAGACTTTTGTACCGTTGTTTGTTTTAGTTATTTATTTGAATTCGAATCCCTCCTTGATATTTGAATCCCTCGTTTTTAATTGTAATTATTTTATTTAATAGTTTAGATTAATAATTATCTTTTTATTTTCTTTTCTAGCTTAAGTTAAGTGATATAAATTTAGTAATTAAATATTAGTCTCTTTGGGATTGATACTTGAACTCATTAAATGTAAGTTTTTAAACTTGACCTAGTCCGCTTGTTAGAATTATTTCCAGCCGAAATCGTTGGTCATATATAAGGCCCAATAAGCCCATTAGTGTATTTTAAAAATATTTCGTTAGAATAGTTCGTGAAAATATTAGCCGAGTTGTCAAAAAATTCGTATTTTTGTTGAAAATCGAATATCGAGAAAAATTACGTCTCGGCATATAAAATCACCTCAAAACTCCTTATTTTCAAAAATAACAAAAAGCATCAACCTTATTTTAAATAATTAAAAACAAATATTTAATAAAAACATTTTCCATTTTTTCAGCACTCAATCTTCGTTCCTCAATCGCAACTCGAATAACCTTAAAAATACATTTTAATGCATTCAAGTAGAAAATACTTAAAAATCATATAAACATATCGATATAATCAATTTAGTAATTAAAATCAATTAATTTGCTATTTTCTATTTTCCTTAGATTTACATGCAGTTGGATTACGTCGTCTTATTTTTTTTGGACCTTACACTTTTATACATTAAGTAGATTAATGTGTTTGCAAATTTTTAATATATGTCAAATTTATGCTAGAATAAATTTTTATTAATTTATTATTATTATTTATTCATTAAATAAATTTTAACAAAACACCTCAAAATATTTGTGTTGCACAGATTCAATTGATGATCTTGGGTTCGTTCGATCCTACCCTACACCCAATATGAATGGCTGATATTCCACTTCATGGGAACAAACATATATAGTTTAAAAAAAAACATAAAGTATATATGTTCATCAACAAGAAAAACAACATTATATATGATTAAAAAAGCTACACAATATAAAAATAATGATGATGACAAGAGAAGGGCAGCATACATCTTGCAAGCTTCGGTAGGACGGCCTCGACATAATGAGTCAATTGGGCTTAAAAAATACGAAGCGCAGCATGAGTTGAAGAAATATAATGGAGGTCAAGTTAAATGTAGTTCTGAGGTAGATAGATGGCTTGAGAGCAATGTAAAGTGGAAAAGATAACAAAGGAAATATAATTTATGGATTTTTTTTTTTAAATTTCAAATTCAAATATCATCAAATCTTCTCAATTTTGAAGAAATTTGTTTAAAAAGAATAAATCAGAGCAAATCCCGTGAGTTAGCCTTGAAAATCCCTTTCTTTTTAAAATTTCAATTAGCAAAACAATTAAAAAATGATTTACAAATCCAAATCCCTAAAATCCTACCAAATTATTGATTCCAAACAGTGTGTTAATCTATTTAGGGACTTAATCTATATTATATATATATAGAGTTGGTCTCTTGTGAGACCGTCTCACAGATCCTAATCTGTGAGAAGGGTCAACCCTACTACCCATATTCACAATTAAAACCAATACTCTTAGCATAAAAAATAATAAATTTTCATGGATGATCCAAATAAGAGATCCGTCTGACAAATACGACATGTGAGACCGTCTCACATAAGTTTTTGTCATATATATATATTATATTATTAAGTGTGAGACTCTTAGAATAAAGATGATATCAAAATATTTAATTTCATAATTACTCTTCTTATCCTACTAAAACCTTCTTAAGTCATTCCATATTTTACGGATAAATAAATCTAAACAAAACTTCCTTTTAAATCAAACAACTTTTCTAAATTAAAAATAATTTCATGTTAAATGTTTAATATTATTTAATCAAATTAAAATTAATAATAACACATACAAATGTACATCTTTTATCAGTACAAAGAGAGTGTAAACAAACTTCGATTGGGAAAGAGACCGAGTGCAAAATTATGTTTGTATTTGTTGATTTTATGACAATTTATCTAAAATAAAATCGATATTTTATTATTATTATTTTAAAAATTAAACTGTACTAAAAATAGTAAAATAACTAATTAATAAAAAAAAATATTACCAAGAAGATCCCGCGTCATAGGACAGTGACATGGGCAAATGACCCAATCAGGAATCTCTGTCCATTTCTAGCAACGCTTCAATTTTCATCGGATTGAGAATTCAGAAGATGATGACAATGGAGGGGATGATGGAGGGAGGGGTGTTGGATGATATAATCGGGCGGTTGCTTGAAGGGAAAGAGGGGAAACAGGTTCAGCTTTCGGAGACGGAGATTCGCCAACTATGCATCTCGGCCCGCCAAATCTTCCTCTCTCAGCCTTGTCTGCTTCAGCTAAGGGCGCCGATCAGAATCTGTGGTATCCTGTTTTCTTTTCTTATTCGGCCCTTTTCGTTTGATTGATTTCTATTCTTAATTCATAAATTAATTGACTTGTTAGCTTGTTTGTTTATGTTGGGATATATTCCGTTTTTGGGAAATATTTACAGAAGAATTGTGTATAATAATGTGGATATTGGTTCCTGAATTTGATTTAGAGGATTGTCCAAGCCAATATATAGTTGGCATATGGAAAGAAAAACCAGTTTTTCTGAGTGAAACTTGTCTACTAATCGTTTTATGAAGGGAAAAAGTGTACCTGAAATTCATTTTTGCTTCTGGAGATAGGAATTGAAGCTGTCAATGTCAAAAAATCTTGCAGGCATATAAACATTGGAAATTTTTTTTGTGATGTTTCAAGGATAAGAGCATGCTAAGAAATATAGAAAATAGTGTTTTCTATAGATAGGTTGTCATGACCAGCGACTAACGTGGATAGTTTTCTTAATTGATTGATTGGTACATGACTGGTCGATAGTGTGTTCTGATTCAGGCTAGTGTGAAATTATAAATTTTCTTTGAAAAATATTAATAAAGTACTTATAATTTTTCTCTGGGAGAATTCTTTTTGAATTTCTAGGACCTTATCTTTCTGAAACTGATGCATAGATTGTTAAGATTGGAACTTGGACCTAACTCAACCCCAAAAGCTAGCTCAAGGGGAGAGGATTGTCTAAGCCAATATATACAATTCCCAAGTTATTTATCCAACCGATGTGGGACAATTAACACACCCCTCTCACGCTCAGGAATGAACATCTAGAGCGTGGAGTTTACAAATGACCCAATTATGGGCAGAACGGGTGGCCTAATTATAGGCAGTCCAACACATAACGGTGGAACTCGGGCTCTGATACCATGTTAAGATTGGAACTTGGACCTAACTCAATCCCAAAAGCTAGCTCAATAGGGGAGGATTGTCCAAGCTATTATATACAATTACCAGGTTATTTATCCAACCGATGTGGGACAATTAATATAGACGATAACTTTCATGTGTGTTTTTTATGAATACATGACAGTGTGAATAATTTCTTATAGCTACCTAGAGCATTTTTGAGGGGCCAAATGACTGCTAAAATATAATTATCGACACTCGTTTGATAAACAACTTTCTTTTAACGTGAATTCATAAGTTTTTATGCTGCCCTGTTCATTGACACTGATTTCATGGACATGTGTTAATTCTTCTAGCTTTTATTCAGATAGAAGCATTTTATGGATTTGAATTTCAAGTCCTTAATACTATCTACTTAATTTGGTTGGGTTATTTTTAGATCAATGGATTTTGAATCCCTCAACTTAAATTTTAAGTTATATTTTCAAACAAACCTAGAGATTTCGAATTCTAAAATATATATATTTCAAATTAAGTTTTCAAATCTATTATTGGGACGTTTTCTTTCCATCCAAAAGCAGTCTTAGAAATTAATTTGTGATACTTGACGAGCAATGTTTCTTCCGGTGTTTTATGTTCAAATCTAGAGATTTGGAATTTTTCAGCTTCTATTTGATTCATTCTAGGTTTAATGTACTTGATAAAGTAATCATACTGTGACATTGATAATCATCTCCACAGCCTGAGTCAATTCTCACCTTTGATTCCTTTATTTTTTGTTACTGTCATGATTAGAAAATAGTCATGATTGCAATATTTTCTTGCAGGTGACATACATGGTCAGTATCAAGACCTGTTGAGGCTATTTGAGTATGGTGCGTTTCCCCCTGCTGCAAATTATTTATTCCTTGGAGATTATGTTGATAGGGGAAAGCAGAGTCTTGAAACAATATGCTTGTTGTTGGCTTACAAGATAAAGTACCCTGACAAAATTTTTCTTTTAAGAGGCAACCACGAAGATGCCAAAATCAACCGTATTTATGGATTCTATGACGAGTGCAAGAGGAGATTCAACGTTCGACTTTGGAAGATATTTACCGAGTGCTTTAACTGTTTACCTGTTTCGGCACTCATTGATGAAAAGATTCTTTGCATGCACGGAGGAATTTCCCCTGAGCTAAAACAGTTGGATCAGATAAACAATATTCAAAGGCCCACCGACATTCCTGACAGTGGGCTTCTATGTGATTTGCTTTGGTCTGATCCTGATCCTCGGATACGTGGTTGGTCTGATAGTGATAGAGGGGTTTCTTGTACATTTGGGCAAGATGCAGTAGCTGAGTTTTTGGAAAAAAATGACTTAGACTTGATTTGCCGTGGCCATCAGGTATATTTATATTTTTTCCTTGCTTGTTTTTATTTGATAGCAGCCGACTTCTGGTTTATATTTTATTTTTTTGTTTTATATTAAGTCGCTCTTAAATAATATGTTAAGATTGGAACTTGGACCTAACTCAACCCCAAAAGCTAGCTCAAGGGGGGAGGATTGTCCAAGCCAATATATGCCACTCAAAGGTTATTTATCTAACCGATGTGGGACAATTAATACACCTCTCTCACGCCCAGGAATGAACATCTGGAGCGTGGAGTTTACAAATGACCCAATTATGGGCAGAACGGGTGGCCTAATTATAGGCAGTCCAACACATAACGGTAGAACCCGGGCTCTGATACAATGTTAAGATTGGAACTTGGACCTAACTCAACCCCAAAAGCTAGCTCAAGGGGGAGGATTGTCCAAGCCAATATATGCCACTCAAAGGTTATTTATCTAACCGATGTAGGACAATTAATATAATATTTACAAACAGATGAAATTTTAACTACAGGTGGTGGAGGATGGATATGAATTTTTTGCTAAGAGAAGACTCGTTACTATATTTTCGGCTCCCAACTACGGTGGAGAGTTTGACAACGTTGGGGCTCTTTTGAGTGTTGACGAGTCACTAATATGTTCTTTTGAGATACTAAAACCTGCAGCAACCAGTTCGAAAATTCCTCTGAAAAAGGTATGTAACTGCATCTGAATCCATCCTTCTGTCTGCCTTTCATTTGCACTCTCCCATATGTTATGCATATATTGTGCTGCTTCAATGAGTTTTGGATTGTTAACTTATGAAAGTCGTCCTTATTGACATTTCTTTTTCATTGTTTTTGTTGACAAGCCTCCGAAAATCGGTTCCTTCTAAAATGATGGAAAATATATTTCGTTCTTACCGTTTATCTGCCAAGGTGTCCATGATGAAAGTGCCTTTCTCAGATTGCTTAGCAACCTCTCCGCTGCTTTGATGCACGAGGGTATATCTCTATTAGATTTTCAAGAATTACGATGTAAATTTTGAGGAGGAACAAGGTGTTTGATTTGAAAATACTGTTTGTTTTTGTTTATTTCTTTTAGCATAATTTGTGCTTAACTTTACAAGTGTTGATGTGTTCTCTGATACAATCATCCTGAGGTGCGCCAAATATACACACACACAAATACATCTCGTGATATACAACTTTAGACACAATTTACAAACAAAAACAAAAAGTTGTAATTTTGATTGTAATATAAAAACAAGTGAAAATTACATTTTTGATCTCGTATATATATAACTTTTTTAAAGAATTTTGTTCGTTTATATTATGTGATGTATTTTGAGTAATCATAGTAGGGACGGGTGTACAACTAGAAAACTATTTCCCATAAACCACAACTCATCAGGATGCATAGGATATCCATGCCCATAGGTCAAGATGAATCTCCAATTACGATGCATCGATTCCTACGTCTCTCAAAACTATACCCAACCTCACTACTTGAAGACCCTCGTGAGGTCGGTAACAAGTCAAAGTACATCACTAGTACGTAAAGCTTCTATTTTGTTCTGTGTCAAAGAACTAACGATATAAAATAATAATTGATGATTATTTCACTCGATAAGTGATAACAACTGGAAAATCCAAGGGAGAGTTGTTCAGTGACTAATCTAATAAGCTTATACATCTCAAGGTTGATGAAACTTAAAATTAATAATTTATTATATGTTAAAACCAATATTTTAAAATTTAAGTTTCATTAAAATTATAAAATTATGTTATTTTAGTGTTGTTTGTTTATATTTAAATGTCTTACTAAATATGTTTTATTTTCAGGTTTTATACGTGTTGGTAAAATAATGATAACTCAAGCTACAAAATTCAAATAGAAGTGATTCAAACATGTTAAGAATCCTTGAGAAATTAACTACAACTTTGCCGAAGACATGAATACCTAACATATAAAGGCCTAAAAATCCTTACTTTGAAAATTTGCGGGAAATTTAAAATTTTTCTGTTAAAATAAATAGAGTGCCTCATTCATACCAAAACTGATAAAATGTTTAACGTTCAAAATAGCAGCGGAAGAAATTATTACTTGCCAAAATAACAAGTTAAAGTATTCAACAACTGATAAAATATTTGAGCATAAAAAAAAACGGCAAGTGCTGAAACTGAGGTCCTCGGGTGCCACTACTGCCTACCCAAGCTAGCTCACTGGTCCCCGCCCTCGATCCCGACATCATCAGTACCTACAACAATCAAGTCTAGTGAGTCTAAAGACTCAACACGCATATATCGTAAATAACAAGTAAATAATATAGTAAAATTTACATGGGATAAAAATATCATGTCATGAGGCATACGTGAAAATAACTTGTCATGAGCAATTATAATACGTGCATAACTGAACTGAAAAAACATAGTAAAAATGTTTGCTCCTTGGAGCCCTGTACTGAAAGAGCTTGTAATAATTTTCTGGTGAGATTATGGTCTACGCAAGTGGTCCCTGAACTGAACTGAGCTGACCGATACTGGGGACCGGACCGGTAACTGGTGACCGGATTTACGTCTGATCAGACTACTGCCACAGTATACTGGGTGAAACAATTGAACTGACCGGTAACTGGTGACCGGACCGGTAACTGGGGACCGTATTTAATCATAATAGTAAAGTGACCACAAGCAATATCGCATAAATCTCAAAATGAATATTTTTGCACGTAATATAATTAATTCACACAATTAAATATCCTGTAATAATTTTACTGATGGATTGGATCGCTCCCAGGCTCGCTGCAACCTAAATATGCCATGGAAAATATGCAATAGCTTTTACTTGACCAAACTATGCAATTAAAAATCAAAAACTGAGAAAAGTGCGCCTAATGACTTCGTATTTAATCATGATTCCGAACAAACCCGAACCAACACTGAAACATCATATAGTCATGATTAAAATACGCTTAAAATGATGAATTAATGCTCCTCAAACGATGCATGTCGAATCTTAGGTGAATGGAGGCGAAAACATGAAACGCTCTTTCGAGAGTCAATTTGGCACATCGCACCGTAAATTCTCGTACGACCTCAAAAATGATCCGAATGACGAACGGTCAAAAACATGACCTTCCTAACTCGATGAGGCACTATCCAGTCTAAGGCCATGGGCTAAAAGCCAACCAAGAACTCAAACGACGCCTGATAACAACAGCACACTTGCTGTCCCAATTACAGCAGCTGCACATTTGCTTTACTTGTGTCGTTTTCGAGACTACCGGACATTGGGGCTTGTACCACTGACCAGAGACTCTTACCAACATCCCAAGGAATGATTTGAACCATGGCTATGGGCCCTAGACCACCCACAATTCGCACCATTCAGCAAACACCCGAAAACTCCAACCGAGAACACCTTGCATGCGTGGGTGGTGTTGCGTTTCATTTGTTATCTCGTGTCGTTCCAGTGGCCATTTGATTGACCATGGCATGATCTAGACATCTTGGGGTATGGAATGAACCGTGGCTAGGGGCCATAGGCCAACCAAGATCCACACCAATCCACCAAAATTCGAAACACACATGCTGTACAAGTGAGAAGCCGAAATGGGGAAGGGGCGTTCTTGCGTTTTTACTTAAAAACCGATTAACCATGGACCGAGCCACCAAAAGGGTGACTTAGTCACTTCTTAGACATGCTAGGGAAGTGATCTAACCATGGCTATAGGCCTTGTGACAGCCAGTGATCAGATTCATTTCCCATATGACAACAACACAAAATTTCGAAAGGTTTAAATGGACAACATGTGGAGTTGCTGTCATTATCGTGTTTTCCAGCGTATATGGGGTTAAATGAATGGACCAACATGGTCCTAATGAATCCTATTACATGTCTAGATGTCGCATTTGGAGCCTGGAATCGATGCAATACCTGAAACCACAACACAAAGAAAAATCGTGAAGCTTGAAAAGGGAGGGCCGAAAATCTGCATGTGCATTTTCTGAAATCTCTTGATGTGTTTCGGTTTTCACATGAAAGGATGATCATGAAACATAAAATAATGATAGTATGACTTGATTGAAGAGTCGAGGAAGAATATATGCATGCCTGGTTTCGTTTTGGAAGAAAACGAAAGAACGGGACGATCCGGCGCGTAGGAGGTGGAGCGCTTTCTTTTCTACCTTTCTTCTTACTCGATTTTTTTTCTCTTATTTCCTACTGAATTCTCACGGTTTTTAGCTCTGAATTTCTCTCAGATTTCGAGCAAGGGAGAGGGGGAATGATGGTTAGGAGAGTGAGGGAAATGGTTGTAAGATATAGGGAACAAATCAAGACCAAGTCTCCACCTTTTAAATTATGAATTTTTGGTTTGATATCAAATGATTTGTTGGTGTTTGTTGGGGGGTGAGGTGGCCGATTATACCTGATAATTAAGGCTAGGGTAGTGATCTAGTATTAATTAATTAAGGTGGATAAATAATTAAAAAGGTTAGCAAGCTAGACTAACATAGAATGGGTCAAAGGTGAGTTGGCATATAATTGATTATTCCACTAAGGAGTGGCCGAAAAATTCACTGATAAATGGAGGGGAATAATTTTCTAACTAGTAAATTTATAACCCTTAAAAGCCTCACTAATCCTTTAATTAATTTAGTGAATTAATCCCTTAATTATTGGAACTTAAATGAACTTATTTCCTACTTACCTCAATTAATTAAAATAAATCCTCAAACCTCCTTTTTAACTTAAATCAACTTACTTGCTATCTAAAATAAATTCTGGATATATTTTCTGAATCTTAAATTCTATCTCAAAACTCCAACTCCAGTCCGACCTCACTGAATTAACTGAAATGATAAAAATCAAACCGCTGCATGAAATAATTAACTTAAGGAAAATCATTTAAATACTCATGAAATAAAATCATTTAAAATACTAGAATTATGCATGGCTTATACGTAGTCGAAGTTACGGGTTCTACAATCCTTCCCCCCTTAAAAGAAATTTCGTCCTCGAAATTAAGACTCACCAAATAACTCGGGGTAGCGACTTCTCATCTCCGGCTCAGACTCCCACGTAGCTTCTTCCTCTGAATGATTGAGCCATTTGACTTTGACTCGCTTAACCAGTTTGTTCTGAAGCTTCTTCTCCTGCCTGTCTAGGATCTGCACTTGCCTATCCTCATAAGATAGGTTCGGAGTAAGCTGCAACGGCTCAAAGTTCAAGACATGAGAAGGATTCGCCATGTACTTCCTCAGCATCGAGACGTGGAACACATTGTGTACTCCGGCCAGATTCGGCGGAAGAGCCACACGATAAGCTAGCGTCCCAACTCTGTCAAGGATCTCAAATGGTCCAATAAATCTCGGACTGAGCTTCCCTTTCTTCCCAAATCGCATGACACCCTTCATAGGTGCCACATTCACAAAAACATGATCGCCCACTGCAAAACTCTAAATCTCTCCTCCGCTGATCGGCATAACTCTTCTGTCGACTCTGAGCAGTCCTCATCCTATCACGGATCTTGACTACTACATCTGCAGCCTGCTGAATAATCTCTGGACCCAACTCTGCTCTCTCTCCTACTTCATCCCAATGAACAGGAGATCTGCACTTGCAGCCATACAATGCTTCATACGGAGCCATACCAGTAGAAGACTGGAAGCTGTTGTTATAGGTGAACACAACCAATGGTAAGTTCGACTCCCAACTCCCAGAGAAATCAATGACGCAAGCACGGAGAAGATCCTCCAAAATCTGAATGACTCGATCTGACTGCCCATCTGTCTGCGGATGGAAAGCTGTGCTAAACAGCAACTTCGTACCCATAGTCGAATGCAAACTCTTCCAAAACGAGGAAGTGTATCTGGGATCTCTGTCAGATACAATAAAAACTGGAATACCACGGAGTCGGACTATCTCCCGGATTACAACTCCGCATACTGAATCATGGTGAAATTCGTCTTAATAGGCAAGAAGTGCGCTGATTTGGTAAGACGATCTACAATCACCCAGATGGCATTTGATCCTCTGACTGACTTTGGCAACCCGGTCACGAAGTCCATGGTAACATTCTCCCACTTCCACTCAGGAATAGGAAGAGGCTTGAGCAAACCTGCTGGTCTCTGATGCTTGGCCTTCACTAACTGGCAAGTCAGACACTCGGATACAAATCGTCTAATGTCTTTCTTCATCCCAGACCACCAATACAAAAGCTGCATATTTTTGTACATCTTTGTACTCCCTGGATGAATAAGTACGGGGACATGTGGGCTTTTGATAAGATATCTGCTCGGATAGAATCACTGCTAGGAACCCACATCCTGTCTCGGTATCTCACAATACCATCACTGACTGAGTACAAAACACTGCCCTTGGCCTTATCTCTCTGCTTCCACTTGGCCAACTGCTCATCTGCTGACTGACCACTGCGAATGCGGTCCAAAAAGGAAGACTGAATGGTCAAGGTAGATAGACGGGGAACTCTACCTTGAGGATAAGTCTCAAGATCAAACCTCTGCATCTCAAGCTGAAGAGGTCTCTGAATCGTCAAATGAGCCATCACTGCGACTTTTCTGCTCAATGCATCCGCAACTACATTAGCTTTACCCGGGTGGTAGCTAATGTCACAGTCATAATCCTTCACAAGCTCCAACCAACGCCTCTGACGCATGTTCAGCTCCTTCTGTGTAAAAAAATACTTGAGGCTCTTGTGGTCGGTAAAGATCTGGCACTTCTCTCCATACAGATAATGCCTCCAAATCTTCAAGGCAAAAACTACTGCGGCCAACTCTAGATCATGGGTAGGGTAGTTCTTCTCATGAGTCTTCAACTGTCTAGAAGCATATGCTATCACCTTCCCATGCTGCATCAATACTGCGCCAAGACCGAGCTTCGAAGAATCGGTATACAGAACAAACTCACCGGACCCTGACAACACGACCAAAACTGGTGCTGAGATAAAAGCTTGCTTCAATGTATCGAAGCTCTTCTGACACTCCTCGCTCCAAACAAATTTCACATTCTTCTTGGTCAGTGCTGTGAGTGGAACTGCAATCGAGGAGAATACCTTAATGAATTTCCGATAATATCCTGCTAAGCCAAGAAAACTGCGGATCTCTGATACAATCTGTGGCACAACCCAATCTCTGACTGCTGCAACTTTCGCTGGGTCTACCTCAATGCACTGCTGGAAACAATGTGGCCTAAGAATGCCACTTTCTCTAACCAGAATTCGCATTTACTGAACTTTGCCAATAATTTGTGCTTCTGCAATGTCTGCAACACTGTGGTCAGATGCCGGCTGTGATCCTTCCGATTCTTGGAGTAGATGAGAATGTCATCTATGAACACTATCACAAACTGGTCGAGGTACGGCTGAAATACGCGATTCATGAGATCCATGAAGATCGCTAGCCCATTCGTCAAACCGAACGGCATCATCGTAGTGACCATAACAAGTCCTGAAAGCTGTCTTCGAAACATCGACGTCTCTCACCCTCAACTGGTGATAACCTGAACACAGATCTATCTTAGGGAAAATCGAAGCTCGCTGCAACTGGTCAAACAGATCCTCGATCCTCGGAAGTGGGTATTTATTTTTTAATTTTACCATGTTCAACTCCCGATAGTCAATACAAAGCCTCATCGTGCCATCTTTCTTCTTAAAAAACAAGACTGGCGCGCCCCAAGGTGAGAAACTAGGGCGAATGAACTCATTGTCAAGAAGTTCCTGAATCTGCTTCTTAAGCTCTGCCATATCTGTCGGTGCAAGTCGGTACGGTGCTTTTGAGATCGGAGCCAGTACCTAGCATAAGCTCGATGGAAAACTACACCTCTCTCTCAGGTGGCATACCAGATACATCCTCAGGAAAAACGTCTAAGAAGTCTCTAACAATCGGAACATCTGAGGCTGACTGACTGGGCACCTCGGGGACAGATACAAAAGTCGCTAAAAATGCCCGACACCCTCTATGCATGAGCTTCCTAGCGTGCACATATGGAATAATGCGAGGTAAGGAAAAGTACCTGTCTGGCTCAAATAAGAACTGCGTCATTCCAGGCGGTCGGACTAGAACAGATCTCCGCTGGAAGTCAATCAAAACTCTGTTCCGCAATAACCAATCCATCCCTAGAATAATTTCAAACTCTGCATAGGCAACACTATAAGATCCGCATAGACAAGATTGCCATGGAGCTCAAGATCTATGTCTCGTATCACATTTGTGGCTGCCATCTCTTCGCCTGAAGGCAACACTACTGAATAGGCTATATCTAGCCCGATGGTCTTGAATTTGAGGAAATTGGCAAAGACCTCCGAAATAAATGAGTGGGTAGCCCCTGAATCTATCAGGACTTTGGTAGCTGAGCCAGCTATGAAAATTCTCCCTGAAAGTTCAGAACACTAAGCTGAACCCAAATAATCACAAGATCTAAGCTTATAGGAATGCAAAGGTCACAATTCTTCTATCTTAATCCCACAAATAATACTGAGTAGAGCATGCTATTCTATTGCAATTCTAAGTTCAAAATCTAAATCCCGATTCCCAAAACATTGGAATGCAAATATAAACTTAAAGCTGTAAAGTACCTATCATCAACATGGTATCGGGGTTCGTCTCCGGAGCATGGAGAGCAAAAACTCTGCTTTGGGTAGGCAAATTCTTCCGGGGGCACTGCCGCAGCACGTGGTCTGTGCTGCCACACTTAAAACATTTCCCTGAGCCATACATGCATGCTCCAGGATGACGGTGTGAGCACTTGGGACAGACTGGGTGCTCAAAGGTCCTCGGGACGACACGTCCTGCTGCTGCTGAGGTCCTCCTCTGTTTCTGGGCCGGCCGTGATACGGCCTCTTGTGCTGATGCTGATGCTGCTGAGGAGGAGGGCGGTGTGGTACCTGGATTGGGCGCTTTCCCTGGCAGTCTCTCTCTATATCACACTGATCCTGCTCTGCGACTAGAGCTTTGGAGACAGCGACCTCATAAGAAATAGGGTCAGACATCCTAACATCACGGCGCAAGATCGGCCGTAGACCCACCAAGAAATGCATCAACTTGGCTTTAGCATCATTCGCGATCAGGGGCACGAAATGACAACCCTTCTCAAACTTATGGATGAACTCCGTAACTGTCAGATCTTCTTGTCTCAAGCTCATGAACTCAGTAGTCAACCTGATGCGCACTTCCTCACTAAAATATTTGGAGTGGAATACCTCCGTGAAGCGCACCCAAGACAGTGTAGCCAAATTAAGGGCTACTGAAGCTCCTTCCCACCATATGCGGGCATCTCCTCCGAACAGATAAAAGGCACAACGAACTCGATCTGCATCCCCAAGTTCTATAAACTCGAAGATAACCTCGAGGGACTTGATCCAGCCCTCGGAAATCATGGGGTTTGACGTCCCTGCAAACTCCTTTGGACGCATCTTCATGAATCTCTGATATACAGCCTCGGGCCCTGTCGGCCTGGTCGCCACAACATTGTTCCCCGCAAACTGTGCGAAGAACTGAGTCATCCCAGTCAGCATCTGGGCATTCATGTCCGGTGGGCTGGTAGGTGGTAAATCTCTCTCCTGTCTCTGCTCCTCCCTGTCCTCCTGGCGAGGCTCCTCATTTCCAGTGCGCTCAAGAATGCGTTTAGGGGGCATACTGTTCCATACATAACCCATACGTAACCAACATGCATAATTCCATAATTTATTTAAAGTTAAATACTGAACAAATAAAATGAATCTGGACATAAAATGCTTCATGAAATCATGCCGTTAAAAATAATTCATTCTTTAAATAAAATGCGTAAATGTAAAACTTACAGACCGAAGACGTGACTTCATGAGCTTCTCGCGGTCAGTAGTAGTGCAACTCTTTACAGAACCATTGCTCAGTTGATACCATCTATAAAGGCCTAAAAATCCTTACGTTGAAAATTTGCGGGAAATTTAAAATTTTTCTTTTAAAATAAATTGAGTGCCTCATTCATACCAAAAACTGATAAAATGTTTAACGTTCAAAATAACAGCGGAAGAAATTATTACTTGCCAAAATAACAAGTTAAAGTATTCAACAACCGATAAAATATTTGAGCATAAAAAAAGGGCAAGTGCTGAAACTGAGGTCCTCGGTGCTACTATTGCCGACCCAAGCTAGCTCACTGGTCCCCGCCCTCGATCCCGACATCATCAGTACCTACAACAATCAAGTCTAGTGAGTCTAAAGACTCAACACGCATATATCGTAAATAACAAGTAAATAATATAGTAAAATTTGCATGAGATAAAAATATCATGTCATGAGGAATACGTGAAAATAACTTGTCATGAGCAATTATAATACGTGGATAACTGAACTGAAAAAACATAGTAATGTTGCTCCTTGGAGCCTGAAATAGCTTGTAATAATTTTCTGGTGAGATTATGGTCTACGGAAGTGGTCCCTGAACTGAACTGAGCTGACCGATTCTGGGGACCGGACCGGTAACTGGTGACCGGATTTACGTCTGATCAGACTACTGCCACAGTATACTGGGTGAAACAACTTAATTGACTGGTAACTGGTGACCGGACCGGTAACTGAGGAACGTATTTAATCATAATAGTAAAGTGACCACAAGCAATATCGCATAAATCTCAAAATGAATATTTTTGCTACGTAATATAATTAATTCACACAATTAAATATCCTGTAATAATTTTAACTGATGGATTGGATCGCTCCCAGGCTCGCTGCAACCTAAATATGCCATGGAAAATATGCAATAGCTTTTACTTGACCAAACTATGCAATTAAAAACCAAAAACTGAGACAAGTGCGCCTAATGACTTCGTATTTAATCATGATTCCGAACCAAACCGAACCAACACTGAAACATCATATAGTCATGATTAAAATACGCTTAAAATGATGAATTAATGCTCCTCAAATGATGCATGTCGAATCTTAGGTGAATGGAGGCCAAAACATGAAACGCTCTTTCGAGAGTCAATTTGGCACATCGCACCGTAAATTATCGTACGACCTCAAAAATGATCTGAATGACAAACGGTCAAAAACATGACCTTCTTAACTCGATGAGGCACTGTCCAGTCCAAGGCCATGGGCTAAAAGCCAACCAAGAACTCAAACGACGCCTGAGAACAACAGCATACTTGCTGTCCAAATTACAGCAGCTGCACATTTTCTTTCCTTGTGTCGTTTTCGAGACTACCGGCCATTGGGGCTTTTACCACAGACCAGAGACTCTTACCAACATCTCAAGGAATGATTTGAACCATGGCTATGGGCCCTAGACCAGCCACAATTCGCACCATTCATCAAACACCCAAAAACTCCAACCGAGAACACCTTGCATGCGTGGGTGGTGTTGCGTTTCATTTGCTGTCTCGTGTCGTTCCAGTGGCCATTTGATTGACCATGGCACGATCTAGACATCTTGGGGTATGGTATGAACCGTGGCTAGGGGCCATAGGCCAACCAAGATCCACACCAATCCTCCAAAATTCGAAACACACATGCTGTACAAGTGAGAAGCCGAAATGGGGAAGGGGCTGTTCTTGCGTTTTTATTTAAAAACCGATTAACTATGGACCGAGCCAGCAAAAGGGCGACTTCGTCACGTCTTAGACATGCTAGGGAAGTGATCTAACCATGGCTATAGGCCTTGTGGCAGCCATGATCAGATTCATTTCCCATATGACAGCAACACAAAGTTTCGAAAGGTTTAAATGGACAACATGTGGAGTTGCTGTCATTATCGTGTCTTCCATCGTATATGGGGTTAAATAAATGGACCAACATGGTCCTAATACATCCTATTACATGTCTAGATGTCGCATTTGGAGCCTGGAATCGATTAAATACCTGAAACCACAACACAAAGGAAAATCGTGAAGCTTGAAAAGGGAGGGCCGAAAATCTGCATGTTCATTTTCTGAAATCTCTTGATGTGTTTCGGTTTTTACATGAAAGGATGATCATGAAACATAAAATAATGATAGTATGACTTGATTGAAGAGTCGAGGAAGAATATATGCATGCCTGGTTTCGTTTTGGAAGAAAACCAAAGAACGGGACGATCCGGCGCAGAGGAGGTGGAGCGCTTTCTTTTCTACTTTTCTTCTTACTCGATTTTTTTCTCTTGTTTCCTACTGAATTCTCACGGTTTTTAGCTCTGAATTTCTCTCAGATTTCGAGCAAGGGAGAGGGGGAATGATGGTTAGGAGATTGAGGGAAATTGTTGCAAGATATAGGGAACAAATCAAGACCAAGTCTCCACCTTTTAAATTTTGAATTTTTGGTTTGATATCAAATGATTTGTTGGTGTTTGTTGGGGGGTGATGTGGCCGATTATACCTGATAATCAAGGACTAGGGTAGTGATCTAGTATTAATTAATTAAGGTGGATAAATAATTAAAAAGGTTAGCAAGCTAGACTAACATAGAATGGGTCAAAGGTGAGTTGGCATATAATTGCTTATTCCACTAAGGAGTGGCCGAAAAATTCACTGATAAATGGAGGGGAATAATTTTCTAACTAGTAAATTTATAACCCTTAAAAGCCTCACTAATACTTTAATTAATTTAGTGAATTAATCCCTAAATTATTGAAACTTAAATGAACTTATTTCCTACTCACCTCAAGTAATTAAAATAAATCCTCAAACCTCCTTTTTAACTTAAATCAACTTACTTGCTATCTAAAATAAATTCTGGATATATTTTCTGAATCTTAAATTCTATCTCAAAACTCCAACTCCAGTCCGGCCTCACTGAATTAACTGAAATGATAAAAATCAAACCGTTGTATGAAATAATTAACTTAAGGAAAATCATTTAAATACTCATGAAATAAAATCATTTAAAATACTAGAATTATGCATGGCTTATACGTAGTCTAAGTTACGGGTTCTACAATCCTTCCCCCCTTAAAAGAAATTTCGTCCTCGAAATTAAGACTCACCAAATAACTCAGGGTAGCGACTTCTCATATCCGGCTCAGACTCCCACGTAGCTTCCTCCTCTGAATGGTTGAGCCATTTGACTTTGACTCGCTTAACCAGCTTGTTCTGAAGCTTCTTCTCCTGCATGTCTAGGATCTGCACTTGCCTATCCTCATAAGATAGGTTCGGAGTAAGCTGCAACGGCTCAAAGTTCAAGACATGCGAAGGATTCGCCATGTACTTCCTCAGCATCGAGACGTGGAACACATTGTGTACTCCGGCCAGATTCGACGGAAGAGCCACACGATAAGCTAGCGTCCCAACTCTGTCAAGGATCTCAAATGGTCCAATAAATCTCGGACTGAGCTTCCCTTTCTTCCCAAATTGCATGACACCCTTCATAGGTGCCACATTCACAAAAACATGATCGCCCACTGCAAAACTCTAAATCTCTCCTCCGCTGATCGGCATAACTCTTCTGTCGACTCTGAGCAGTCCTCATCCTATCACGGATCTTGACTACTACATCTGCAGCCTGCTGAATAATCTCTGGACCCAACTCTGCTCTCTCTCCTACTTCATCCCAATGAACAGGAGATCTGCACTTGCAGCCATACAATGCTTCATACGGAGCCATACCAATAGAAGACTGGAAGCTGTTGTTATAGGTGAACACAACCAATGGTAAGTTCGACTCCCAACTCCCAGAGAAATCAATGACGCAAGCACGGAGAAGATCCTCCAAAATCTGAATGACTCGATCTGACTGCCCATCTGTCTGCGGATGGAAAGCTGTGCTAAACAGCAACTTCGTACCCATAGTCGAATGCAAACTCTTCCAAAACGAGGAAGTGAATCTGGGATCTCTGTCAGATACAATAAAAACTGGAATACCACGGAGTCGGACTATCTCCCGGATGTACAACTCCGCATACTGAATCATGGTGAAAAGTCGTCTTAATAGGAAAGAAGTGCGCTGATTTGGCAAGACGATCTACAATCACCCAGATGGCATTTGATCCTCTGACTGACTTTGGCAACCCGGTCACGAAGTCCATGGTAACATTCTCCCACTTCCACTCGGGAATAGGAAGAGGCTTGAGCAAACTTGCTGGTCTCTGATGCTCGGCCTTCACTAACTGGCAAGTCAGACACTCGGATACAAATCGTCTGATGTCTTTCTTCATCCCAGACCACCAATACAAAAGCTGCATATTTTTTTACATCTTTGTACTCCCTGGATGAATAAGTACGGGGACATGTGGGCTTCTGATAAGATATCTGCTCGGATAGAATCACTGCTAGGAACCCACATCCTGTCTCGGTATCTCACAATACCATCACCGACTGAGTACAAGACACTGCCCTTGGCCTCATCTCTCTGCTTCCACTTGGCCAACTGCTCATCTGCTGACTGACCACTGCGAATGCGGTACAAAAAAGAAGACTGAATGGTCAAGGTAGATAGACGGGGAACTCTACCTTGAGGATAAGCCTCAAGATCAAACCTCTGCATCTCAAGCTGAAGAGGTCTCTGAATCATCAAATGAGCCATCACTGCGACTTTTCTTCTCAATGCATCCGCAACTACATTAGCTTTACCCGGGTGGTAGCTAATGTCACAGTCATAATCCTTCACAAGCTCCAACCAACGCCTCTGACGCATGTTCAGCTCCTTCTGCGTAAAGGAATACTTGAGGCTCTTGTGGTCGGTAAAGATCTGGCACTTCTCTCCATACAGATAATGCCTCCAAATCTTCAAGGCAAAAACTACTGCGGCCAACTCTAGATTATGGGTAGGGTAGTTCTTCTCATGAGTCTTCAACTGTCTAGAAGCATATGCTATCACCTTCCCATGCTGCATCAATACTGCGCCAAGACCGAGCTTTGAAGAATCGGTATACAGAACAAACTCACCGGACCCTGACAGCACGGCCAAAACTGGTGCTGAGATAAGAGCTTGCTTCAAAGTATCGAAGCTCTTCTGACACTCCTCGCTCCAAACAAATTTCACATTCTTCTTGGTCAGTGCTGTGAGTGGAACTGCAATCGAGGAGAATAACTTAATGAATTTCCAATAATATCCTGCTAAGCCAAGAAAACTGCGGATCTCTGATACAATCTGTGGCACAACCCAATCTCTGACTGCTGCAACTTTCTCTGGGTCTACCTCAATGCACTGCTGGAAACAATGTGGCCTAAGAACGCCACTTTCTCTAACCAGAAGTTGCATTTACTGAACTTTGCGAATAATTTGTGCTTCTGCAATGTCTGCAACACTGTGGTTAGATGCCGGCTGTGATCCTCCCGATTCTTGGAGTAGATGAGAATGTCATCTATGAACACTATCACAAACTGGTCGAGGTACGGCTGAAATACGCGATTCATGAGATCCATGAAGATCGCTGGCGCATTCGTCAAACCGAACGGCATCACAAGGAACTCGTAGTGACCATAACAATTCCTGAAAGCTGTCTTCGAAACATCGGCATCTCTCACCCTCAACTGGTGCTAACCTGAACACAGATCTATCTTAGGGAAAATCGAAGCTCCCTGCAACTGGTCAAACAGATTCTCGATCCTCGGAAGTGGGTATTTATTTTTCAGTGTAACCATGTTCAACTCCCGATAGTCAATACAAAGCCTCATCGTGCCATCTTTCTTCTTAAAAAAGAAGACTGGCGCGCCCCAGATACAAAAGTCGCTAAAAATGCCCGACACCCTCTATGCATGAGCTTACTAGCCTGCACATATGGAATAATGCGAGGTAAGGGAAAGTACCTGTCTGGCTCAAATAAGAACTGCGTCATTCCAGGCGGTCGGACTAGAACAGATCTCCGCTGGAAGTCAATCAAAACTCTGTTCCGCAATAGCCAATCCATCCCTAGAATAATGTCAAACTATGGCATCGGCAACACTATAAGATCCGCATAGACAAGATTGCCATGGAGCTCAAGATCTATGTCTCGTATCACATTGGTGGTTGCCATCTCTTCGCCTGAAGGCAACACTACTGAATAGGCTGTATCTAGCCCGATGGTCTTGACTTTGAGAAAATTGGCAAAGACCTCCGAAATAAATGAGTGGGTAGCCCCTGAATCTATCAGGACTTTGGTAGCTGAGCCAGCTATGAAAATTCTCCCTGAAAGTTCGGAACACTAAGCTGAACCCAAATAATCACAAGAGCTAAGCTTATAGGCATGCAAAGGTCACAATTCTTCTATCTTAATCCCACAAATAATACTGAGTAGAGCATGCTATTCTATTGCAATTCTAAGTTCAAAATCTAAATCCCGATTCCCAAAACATTGTAATGCAAATATAAACTTAAAGCTGTAAAGTACCTGTCATCAACATGGTATCGGGGTTCGTCTCCGGAGCATGGAGAGCAAAAACTCTGCCTTGGGTAGGCAGATTCTTCCGGGGGCACTGCCGCATCACGTGGTCTGTGCTGCCACACTTAAAACATTTCCCTGAGCCATACATGCATGCTCCAGGATGACGGTGTGAGCACTTGGGACAGACTGGGTGCTCAAAGGTCCTCGGGACGACACGTCCTGCTGCTGCTGCTGAGGTCCTCCTCTGTTTCTGGGCCGGCCGTGATACGACCTCTTGTGCTGATGCTGCTGAGGAGGAGGGCGGTGTGGTACCTGGATTGGGCGCTTGCCCTGGCGGTCTCTCTCTATATCACGCTGATCCTGCTCTGCGATTAGAGCTTTGGAGATAGCGACCTCATAAGAAGTAGGGTCAGACACCCTAACATCACGGCGCATGATCGGCCGTAGACCCACCAAGAAATGCATCAACTTGGCTTTAGCATCATTCGCGATCAGGGGCACGAAATGACAACCCTTCTCAAACTTACGGATGAACTCCGTAACTGTCAGATCTTCTTGTTTCAAGGTCATGAAATCAGTAGTCAACCTGGTGCGCACTTCCTCAGTAAAATATTTGGAGTAGAATACCTCCGTGAAGCGCACCCAAGACAGTGTAGTGATAAGTGCAATTTATTGTACTTTTATTACATGTTTTTTTACTTGGAATTTTGTGATTCTTGAGCAGGTTTTATTTGATATGTTGTTGTTTTTGTTATTGTAGTTTGGAAGCTTAGAAACGAGAGTTTGGAATGATAAAGTGATGAATTAGAAGGTGCAAGGGACAAAGATACACGAAGCACTACCACACCCGCGCCACACCAAGCGCCGCGGCCGCACTACCTGCCGAGAAGACAGCGCCCCCGTGCTGCTTACACGAGCGCCCCCGCGCTAACTGCCGAGGCATGACCGCACCCGCGGTCATGCAAGCGCCGCACCCGCGCTGTCAACTCTGCAGCAAGAGATTTTTATGCGAAAGGACACCGCACCCGCGGTCCTTATACTGCTGCACCCGCGGTCATGCACAAACACCATTCCGGAAATTAAGAAACTTTGTGGACTTTGAACAAAAGAAGGGGAAAATGGTGTGCTACGTGATGTATCTTGTCTAGAGTATAAAAGGGTCTCTTTATTATCATCTAGGGTATGGAGAGAAGCTAGAGAAAGGGTGGAGGCTACAAAGAACAAGATTGAAGATCAAAATCATCATCTTCAACAAGTTCTTGTGCATCTTGGGATCGATACTTGTACTTAAATTACATTTTACTATAACTTGACGCCGTGCGCTTGCGAGCAATAAAAAAAAAAAACACGCAACAAGTTTTTGGCGCCGTTGCCGGGGAGTGTAAAATTTGAATTTATATTAGTATTGTTACCAATTAGTCTAGATTTTAATTTAGAGCTGTTTTTATTATACTACATTAAACACTGATTTATTTATTGTTTTTGTTTGACAGTGCTTGCGAAGATCGCAAAATCTTGACTTGCTTATCTTTGATCCTGAAATCGAAAGAACCGCAAGAAGATTAAGAATGGCAAGAAGAGAAGAGATTCGAGCAATGGCTGAAAACAGAGACAATGAAAATCCACCCCCTGCAATACCCATCCGAGATCATTTTAGGCCGGTATTGAATGCTCATTATTCTGGTATAGCACGAGGAACGATTAATGCAAACAACTTTGAGCTCAAACCTGCATTGATAAACATGGTTCAACAGAATCAGTTTGGAGGAGCAGCTACTGCAGATCCTTATTTACATCTCAGAACATTCCTTGAAATTACTGACACGGTAAAAATAAATGGTGTTTCTGATGATATAATTCGATTGCGTTTGTTTCCTTTTTCTCTTAGGGACCAAGCAAGAGGATGGCTCCAATCGCTTCCTTTGGGGAGTATCACTACATGGCAGGATTTAGCAACCAAGTTTCTTGCAAAATATTTTCCACCTGCAAAGTCTGCACAGTTAAAAATCGAGATAAGTACTTTTAGGCAGACTGATTTTGAGCAACTATATGAAGCATGGGAAAGATATAAGGAATTGTTGAGGAGATGTCCAAACCATGGTTTTGAAGATTGGGTACAGATTGAATTATTTTACAATGGTTTGAGTGGACAGACAAGAGGCACTGTTGATGCAGCAGCTGGTGGCACGATATTTGCCAAATCACCCGATCAAGCATATGATTTGCTTGAACAGATGACCATTAACAGTTATCAGTGGCCGACTGAAAGATCAGGAGTAAAGAAGCAAGATGGGATTTATGCCATAGATCCTATTACATCACTCACAGCTCAAGTTTCAGCTCTAACGACTCAAATTGCAGCAATGAACAAGGCTAGTTCATCAGAGGTTGAAAATGCATCTGTTGTCACTGAAGAACCACAAATTCCTGATGAAGCTCATTATATCAACAATAGGAATTTTGGTGGTTATGGAGGATATCGAGGTAACCCTCCCCCTAACACTTATCATCCAGGTTTGAGAAATCACGAGAATTTTTCATATGCCAATAATAAGAATGTTTTGAATCCTCCACCGGGGTTCAATGCATCAAAGGGGGAAGGAAAACCTTCACTTGAGGATTTAGTTGGGACATTTGTTGTAGAATCGAGTAAAAGAATGGCTAGGACTGAATCGAGTCTTGATGGCATGGAAACTCACATGGGAAATATGGGAGCCACAATGAAGTCATTGGAGACACAGATTGGTCAATTGGCTAATGCATTGAAAGATCAAAATAAAGGGCAGTTTCCAAGTAATACTGAAGTGAATCCAAAGGAGCAATGCAAAGCTGTGATTTTGAGGAGTGGAAAAGAACTTGATGGTAAAAATTCCAATGATAAGGATGAAAAGAAGGTGACTGTTGAAGAAGTCGAAACTGAGGAATCCAAGGTTGAAGTTGAAGTTGAAAAACCTCTGGTATTTCAACCAATACTTCCATATCCACAGAGGTTCAAAAAGAAGAAATTGGATGAGCAATTCGCCAAATTTTTGGAGATTTTCAAGAAAATTCATATCAACATTCCATTTGCTGATGCTTTAGAGCAAATGCCAAACTATGCAAAGATTATCAAAGATGTGATGTCAAAGAAGAGAAAGTTGCATGAGTTTGAGACAGTGAAATTGACAGAAGAGTGTAGCGCCATACTTCAAAGGAAATTACCACAGAAACTCAAAGATCCAGGGAGTTTTACTATCCCTTGTGTTATTGGTGGTTCTAGAATAAATAAAGCTTTGTGTGATTTAGGTGCCAGTATTAATTTAATGCCTTTTTCTATTTACAGGACTTTAGAGCTTGGCGAGGTGAAGCCTAGCACTATTACCTTGCAGCTGGCGGATAGATCACTTACATATCCACGGGGTATAGTGGAGGATGTTCTGGTAAAGGTAGACAAATTTATATTTCCTGCTGATTTTGTCATTCTAGATATGGAAGAAGACCAGGACACCCCACTTATCTTTGGAAGGCCATTTTTGGCCACTGGAAAAGCTTTGATCGATGTGCACAAGGGTGAGCTTACATTGAGAGTAGGTGGAGAAGAAGTCATGTTCAACATCTACAACACAATCAAAGAACCAAATGAGGTAAGTACTTGTAATAGCATTGATGTAATTGACTCATGTGTATCTCATGTTGGTGCAGGAAGATTGACAAAAGATTCCTTGGAGAGATGCTTGTTGGAATCGGCGTCTATACTGGATGAAGATGATTGGGACGTGCAAGAGGAGTTACTTGTTCTCGATACATTGCCTAAAGAAAAGATTGATGTGCATAATGTAGAACTACTTGAAGATGCAATTATAGAGGTACCAAAAGTATTCCCTGAATTGAAGGAACTTCCAAGTCACCTCTGTTATGCATTTTTAGGTGAAAATTCAACATATCCGGTAATCATCTCTTCTTTTCTTACTTGTACTGAAAAAGAAAAATTGTTAAGGGTGTTGAGAGAATTTAAATCTGCTCTGGGATGGACAATTGCTGATATAAGGGGAATTAGCCCTACTGTTTGTATGCATAAAATTTTGATGCAGGAGTCATATTCACCTTATGTTGATCATCAGAGAAGGCTTAATCCTGCAATGAAAGAGGTTGTGAGGGCTGAGGTGTTAAAATTGTTAAATGCTGGTGTTATTTATGCTATATCTGATAGCTCATGGGTTTCACCAGTACAAGTAGTGCCTAAGAAGGGATGAATAACTGTAGTGAAAAATGAGAACAATGAATTGATTTCAACTCGCCCAGTGACTGGTTGGCGAGTATGCATAGACTACAGGAAATTGAATGATGCTACTAGGAAAGATCATTTCCCACTTCCATTTATTGACCAGATACTTGATAGAGTTGGTGGTTATCATTATTATTGTTTTCTAGATGGTTATTCAGGTTACAATCAGATTGTCATAGCACCGGAGGATCAGGAGAAGACCACCTTCACTTGTCCTTACGGTACATTTGCTTTCAGAAGAATGCCATTTGGACTATGCAATGCACCTGCTACTTTTCAGAGGTGTATGATGGCCATATTTTCTGACATGGTTGAGGAAATAATGGAGGTTTTTATGGATGACATTTCTGTATTTGGTACATCTTTTGATCATTGTTTGCAAAACTTAATGCTCGTTTTGCAGAGATGTCAAGCTAAGAATCTAGTTCTGAATTGGGAAAAATGTCACTTCATGGTTCCCGAAGGTATTGTGCTTGGCCACAAAATTTCAGCTAAAAGAATAGAAGTTGAGAGGGCCAAAGTTGTGGCAATCGAAAATCCTCCACCGCCGAAGAACGTGAAAGGAATAGAAGTTTCTTGGGACATGCCGGGTTTTATCGTCGTTATATTAAAGATTTTTCTAAAACTACAAGACCTTTATGTAATTTGTTAGAGAAAGATTCGACAATTATTTTTGATGATGATTGCTTGCAGGCATTTAACAAGATCAAGGCATCACTGATTTCAACACCCATCATGATAGTACCTGATTGGAAGGAGCCCTTTGAGCTCATGTGCGATGCTAGCGACTATGCTGTGGGAGCAGCATTGGGACAGAGGCGAGATAAGATGTTCAAAGCCATCTACTATGCAAGTCGTACACTTAATGCAGCCCAACAGAATTACACCACTACTGAGAAAGAAATGCTAGCAGTGGTGTTTGCATTCGACAAATTCAGAACATATCTCATTGGCACAAAGGTAACGGTTTTCACTGACCATGCAGCTCTTCGTTACTTGTTTGCCAAAAAGGATTGCAAAGCCCAGATTGATACGATGGATACTCCTACTTCAAGAATTTGATTTTGAAGTCAAAGATAAGAAAGGTTGTGAGAACCAGGTGGCTGATCACCTGTCACGACTAGAGCTGGAAGAACAAACTGAAGGTGGAGCTATCAACGAGTCATTCCCAGATGAGCAACTTTTCAAGGTAAGTGTTACATATCCGTGGTTTGCAGATATAGCTAATTTCCTTGCTGCAGGAGAATTGCCTTCAG